>NC_072891.1:78759243-79001343 GCF_028858705.1 Grus americana
TTTTTCCCTCTTTCTTTCATCATTCCTTTTGTTCATTGATTTTCTACAAGATTTGACTCCTTTTAAATTTGAAATAGACTTGGGAACAAGCTCGTCGGTTTTCTTCCTTAACACAGAGCACACACACTCTTTGTTAATCAAAGAGATAAAAGGGGATTAAAACACCGGGTGAAATTAACTATGTCTGTAAAGAGAAGAAGGTAAGACTGGACTGAACAGGTACAGGAGACGCACCGTGCACAGCGTGAATGCCATCTGTGCACTCCCCAGGTTTTATCTCACATTACAGCAAAATGTTCCAGGCTTAATAATTCACAGTGTATCATGCAATGACACTTCCTCATCGGTTGTAGAGCTGAATACCTTCTGCTAAGACTCTTATTGCTGCAGACGGGTTAGTGAAAAATGTTTCCTGCGTGACTGTCACTTTAACTGGAGATCACGGTGTCTGTCATGAGGAACCTTTTAATGAGAGAAACTTGCCTTTTTCCTCTCTCTCAACATAAGGTCATTTATCTAGTACAGGAACTTGCGCTAGGAATGCTGTGGGGACAAAGTGGCTTTATAACCCTCCAGCAAAGTCATGAAGTCTCGTATTAGGTGTTGGGAGAGTTCTGCTGCTGACTTTCCCCATGACCCTGAACAAGCCATATTCACCATTTTCTTCTCAGTCCCTTCATCTACGTGCCTCCACCCCACACGTACCTATGTGTGCATGTGTACAGAGGTTGCCTTCCGCAAGTTTATGCCAGATTCTCACTCCGTTCGAGGACTCCAGAAACTGCTATGATACGAATAAGCATTTGCCTTCTTTTATGGCAATCTGAAGACCCATGAGCAAAGGCAGTCACTGCTTCAGCACATCTTTCCAGTTACGTCTGTGTCTTGGACAGCTTTAGTTGTCTTTCCAGCTTGACAGATGTTGTACTTGAGATCTTTAATTGAATGTCACTCTCCACGCTGCAGATCTCTTTTAACAAGGTTAAATTAAAGAGCTTCCCAGGATTGCAAACACAGTGACCTTAACTACTGCATGTTTTATAAATCTAAAGGTGCTAGAGACCTACAGCAAAGTATATAATCCTTAGACTTCTGCCCAGCTCCCAAGGAATAAAGGCCAGATCCTTCTGCCTGAGTGGCTCCAGGCAAATAGAGAGGTTTGATTCACTCAGCTTCATCTGCTGAAGTAGCAGGTGTTTCTCCAAGAGTGCTCCATGCACTGATAGAAACACATCCAGACAGCTGTTCGTCCTAGTCTAAGACAAACATTTACCTTTCTACCTGAAGGGGAGGACCCCGGACAACCCTTTTAGCTCACTGCCCAGCTTCTAGCCAGGTAAGTCAAGTGAAATGAATACAACTTTTGAAGCCTGTGTAGAAGACCACTACTATGTGTGGTTTGTCTCGACATTGCTGCCGCACCACCACTTCCCTGTGTTGACGTCCTGCCTCGGGGGGTGCCGCCCTCGCGGTCTGCAGGCGGGTGCCGCCGCGTGTTTGCGCTGGAGCCAGGGCGCGAAAAAAGGCTTCCCGAGGAGGCAACACGTAGAGCACGAACTGCACATATGCAATCGCGCTCTGTGCATGAGCATGGGACCCCTATAAAGGAGTGGGCGTGCTCCCGTGAGGGGGCTTTTTTTCCTTCTTCCTCTCCTCCTCGTGTATCTCCTGGAACCTGCTTCGACAAAGCCTGTGACGCTTGGAAATCATAGATGGAGCTAACAGAACATCACTGGACTCGGAATGGTGGTAGCTAGATTCCTCCCCAACTCGGACCCTCTCCCTCTCTCTCTCTCTACCTCTCTATCTCCCTGTCTCCCTATCTCCCTGCCCTCTCTCTGTCTCTTTTTCCCCTCTCTTCCCTTTGCTCTTCCCTGCTCTCCTGGTTGTCTCTTTATATAGTTCTTTTCTCCCTGTTCATCAAAAATAAAGCTGAAAGGTTGTACGACATTTGACTCAATCTAGTGTCTTAATCTCGTCCCTGGGATCATAACGAAACCTCCCCGACACTGGACCGGGACAACCTGTCAGGCAGCAAAGCTCCCTCCCTTGTCAAAGTGCCGCTGTTGCACGTGCACAGGACAGGTACCTGGAGAGGTGAGCACCAGCATTAAAGCTGAAACGAGTCCTCTGGGGATGGCACAGGGGCTGGGGTTTCTCGTCTGGTGCGTGTGCCCTGGCCATGCATTGCCCAGTGCAAATACGGAACGGGCTGGGCTGCTGTCCTTCAGGAGCACAGACAGAGCTGCCATGTCTGAAGACTTCCTTTTAGTGTTAAGTATTTAGAGGGCAAATGCACACATGGGTTGTGGAAAGAGGCTAGGGACCCTGCCCAAGGGAAAGGCATAACCGCTTGCTCGTTCTGGCCACCGTCTGGTCAGCAAATTGCAGGGTTTTATCAGGACTGCCCTCACTCTTCAGCAGCTCAGAGTCTGGTAGTGAAGTGAGAGGCAAGTCTGGAATTCCTCTGCAGGAGACCGGCCATGGAAAATCTGTCTGTTTAATCTGGGTGGCCCTGAATCTTTATCAGTCTTTTTAAAGGGCTGCAATCTCAGTTGGAGACAAGGACCTTCAGCAGGGGCCTCAGCAGCTGAGACTCAAGGGAAGAGCCAGCTGAAGAAACACTTCCCTCTTCACCGCTTCTCATTGGTGCCTCTAAGCAGCTCTTCATTCAAAATAAAACAAAAATAACACTGCAGCCCACATCCAGCATGACATTTCACCTTCGGCCATTTGGGGTTGGCAGAATAGTGCCTAATACTTTGAAATTCCATCATAAATGGTGTGACTACTTCTGTTTACAGAGGTAGATCTTCCTAGCATTCATATTCCCAAAGTGAGTTCACCTTCTGCAAATGACAATAAATTGAAGAGTAGTTTATTTACTGATATTTAGCCAGGTCTGCATGAAGCGAAAGGTCCACAGAGTACAGATAAAGGATTCTTAGGTCATGCAGGCAAGGACTGCACCACATAATCCCTCCAGAAGCCCAAGGGAGCAGAAAAGTAATGGACATGTGTTATTTAGAAGCTAGGCAAAAGTCAAACTGGTTTTGATTGTCAGAGATTACATATAAACAGAACCAAGACAGACCACAGTTCAGCTCTAAAATCACAATCCTCCACTTGACTTTTTCTATGCTGCTGTGTAAGATCGACACAAACCATCATTAGAGCTTATATTAGCCCATCCTTACTTTCGCAAAAACTTTATTTCCAAGTCCACAGCTTATTTCATCATAATAATCTTCAGATACTTTTGCAAAGTAGGAAGAAACATCCATGGATGCCATAGTTTCTCCAAGTTCACTGAAGTTCCACAGCAGGTCTTGTCACACAGAAGGACAGAAAACTCCAGAGTCTGGATGACTGCCCTCACAAACCACGTTGTCATGGTTTAACCCCAGCCAGCAGCTCAGCCACTCGCTCACTCCACCATGGTGGGATGGGGGAGAGAACTGGAAGGGTAAAAGTGAGAAAACTCCTGGGCTGAGACAAAGACAGTTTAATAGGTAAAGCAAAAGCTGCACACACAAGCAAAGAAAAACAAGGAATTCATTCACCACGTCCCATGGGCAGGCAGGTGTTCAGCCATCTCCAGGAAAGCAGGGCTCCAGCATGTGTAATGGTGACTTGGGAAGACAAACACCATCACATATTCCCCCCTTCCTTCTTCTTCCCACAGCTTTATATGCTGAGCATGACATCACATGGTGTGGAATATCCCTGTGGTCACTGGGGTCAGCTGTCCCGGCTGTGTCCCCTCCCAACTCCTTGTGCACCCCCAGCCCACTCGCTGGTGGGGTGGTGTGAGGAGCAGAAAAGGCCTTGGCTCTGTGTGAGCACTGCTCAGCAGGAACGGAAACATCCCGGTGTTACCAACACTGTATCCAGCACAGATCCAAAACACGGCCCCATACTAGCTACTATGGAGAAAAGTAACTCTATTGCAGCCCAAACCAGCACACGCGTTTTCTACCTCCATTTCTACGCTTCCAACATGACCCTCTCTGGGATGGTCACCTAGAAAAGTGGATACCTGAACAGTTTGAAAGAAGTAAATGACTTTCACTCTACTTGCAGAAATTGGGGCTTGTTAAGCACAGCTGCCACACAGCTCCTGTCAGTGACCAGCAAGGTTTGGCTGCTCCACAAAGGGTGGGGATCCGGGAGTGGAGCATGGAAACAGGTCCGGTGTATATTAAGGTATATTAATGGACTATCTTAACGGAGAAACCCAAACCACCTGACATCTATGATAATCTTATGGAGACAGATTCTTTCTTTCCTCTTTTTTGAAGGGTCATTTGTTAGTCCTTGCTAGCACGTTTTGTTTTGTATGCATGCTTTCCTGTGTAGCTGTAGGCAGTTTTTAAGTGGTTTCCTACCGCTTCAATAATTTCCATTCCGTGTTCCTACTTGCCATTTGAGATTGATGAAGGACTGTGCCCATGTTTTCTTACAGCTGTCAGGTCTCATGCATGTGATTTATCCCAGCCATTTTGAGCAACACTTTGGAGAATATCCTAGCACAATTGAACAGCTCACTTCAGAGTTTATCTGTCTTGGATCAGAATCGTGCCTTTTACTTACAGCATCTGCTGTACAGGTTGCTGACTGATATTCTGTTTTCTAAAAACATCAACAACAGCAACAAAACTTTATCTTTTTCTGTTAGAAACCTCCAAACTGAAACAAACCAAAAAAAAAAAAAAAAAAAGAGGAGGTTTGGAAAGCCATAAAACATAAGAAAGCTACGATTTGTTCCTGGAGCTGATTACAGCATTCACAAACCTGCTTGTCTGATGATAGCTGCCTTTCAAAGAGATGTCCTGGGTAATGGACAGATGGACTTTTCCTTTTGGAAACAAAGAGTCAGTGAGTTTTTGATTTCACGGTGCTTCAAAAATGATGCTTAAGTGCACTCTCTGCGTTAGTCATAGAGTGTACAATCAAAAGGAAATTTAGAGTTTATTTATGTTTTCCCATGTAGCAATCTAAGACAAAAAATGAATGTTTGTGCTGTTGAAACCAATCCCCTGTAGTTACAGGTGTTACAGGCAACTTAATTCCATAGAAAACCTACTCCACAGGCTTTGAGTCACTCAATAACTCACATTGCCTCTGCCAAAATCAGGATTTCCAGTGAAATACCATGCAATGTATGTAATTTTGTCCTTTTCCAGCATTCAAACTTTTTTATTTCCTCCTAGCTTTTGTAGATGCAAAAAGAGTAATTCTGTCTCAAACAAATTCTGATAGTGTACAAATCCAGAATGTTATAAACTGCAATCTCCCAAATTCCTTAAGAATTACGGTGAAAAAAAGTCAGAGGCGCTGGCAATGCTGCGTTCATTTGGACATTTAGTGATTCTTCTGTACCAATCTGCAGCAACCTGCATGACTGCCTTCAGTCACCTTTGACAGGGACAAATCCGTCAGCAATACACCCAATTTGTCATCGATGTGGTGCGACTTCCACTGACTTCGCTCTGTTATCAGCTCAAACACTAAGTTAAATAGCAGAATTAGAACTAAGCCATGAACATTTATAAAGCATGATTTCCATTTTGTTATGAAGTCCAGAATTTGTTAATGAGTTCACCTTGAGACTTAAAAACCTCCCGAAAAGAAGCAAACAAAAAATTCAAGCACACATGCTTATACACAAGCATGGATCATCTAAAGACTTTCAAGTTTGCCATACTGAAGTATTTTACTCCAAACATTGCTCATTTATGTTCCTAATTAGAACCCATAATAGGCTGAGGGGGATAATCACCAGGTTCATTATAGTGTGTTTCTCTGTTCCAAAATTTCATTTAAGACTTAATGTGTTGATATATGTAAACTTAACATTTAATCAGACAGCATCAGTTTCTACAACCTATTTTCCAATCAATGCTGCAATTATAGATCAGGAAACACCACTCAGAAGCAGGTAGTAGCTTCTTATAAGTCTCTGGTTTAAAATTTAAGACTTTATGAAGCAAATTAAACAAAGTTTATAACCTTTTTAAAGAAGCATGAATTTATCTTTAAGAGAGCAGAGACAAGGTTTATTTTCATTTTAATGCAGTCAAGGTTTATTTTGCTGGATATTCTTTTCAAAGAAAATGTGTTTTACTTTCAAAATATTGGAACAAATGTTCATCTCATTTGCAGTTTTTGGAAAAAATAAATTCCAATTTTAATTCAAATTCAGAAATATTTTAAACATTTTAGCTGTCACTGAAAATATTTCATGATGATATCCCTGTGTTGCCAATGATATTTTGGAAACACAATTATGTATTTTTTCAGAAGAGTCAAAGAGGTCTTGTGATTTCCATTTGCATCATGGAAAAGCATGCATTTGACAATAATTAAAGCATAATATAATATAAAATAATTAAAACATTAAAATCATTATTCTGGAATTCTGCAGTTAGCATATTATTAGTGATTATTTGATTAAATAGAAGGGCAAAAAAATAAGCATGTATATTCCCTATGTTTTGATGTAATTGAATGTGGTCAGGTGTCTTTAAAAAAAAAGAAAAATAAAATAAATGCAAGACGTGTATTGATGGGGAACAAGAATCTTTTTGTCCTTGTTTTGGATAACAAGCCATTTCATGCCTTTTAGTCCGAATATCTTTATGTTGCACCAACAGATCTGGGACATCCCTAAAAGTAACAAAAATTTGAGTTTACTAAATGATGTCATCAAGGACAAAAGAATAGCAATTATCTTGTGTGCAGCAGGTCTCCACCTGCATGAGGCTTTTCGGTTGCTTGCACAATCCACCACTTGTGGAAATGCTCATGTGCACTGGGATGCTCCAAAGACCTTTGCATACCCACATCATTGGATAAAATCATTTTCCCGGTCCTTACAAATTATAAATAAGAAATCAGTCTTTTTGTGTGAACAGCAGTTGATTCAGTTGACCCTGATCCCTCCAAAAACAGAACATAGAATTTCCAATCCAAAGAAAAGCTGAAAAAAAAAATCTTGATAGTATCACCACTCTACTAATTCCTCATGCTTTTTTCCATCTAATTTTCATTACCCCAATTTACATAGTCCATTAGTAATGTCATTCCGGTTAATCTTCACCCTGGGGATATCTTGAATAATTTGAATTTCTCATAACCACAGTTGTAACAGGTCATTGCATTTAAGTATCTGTAAGGCCCTAAGAACAAGTGAATGTCACAAACACCTGTCTTGACATGGGCAGGGATGGGCTGATGATGACCAGGGAGTGTTGAACAAGAACGGAGCCTGTGGGGGCAGGGTAACGTCTTGTGAGACCACTCCTCTATTCCTGAAACACGTAAACAATGACCATCTGTGCCCTGTGCACCATGTGCCTGTGACAGATCACCCCTCACTTGGTCAGCCCTGAAGGGGGGCGGGCAGTGAGACCCCAGGACCCCCACAACTCATTTCTAGAACATTTCTGAACATTCCTGAGCACATACTGCGCCTGCTCAGTGATGACAGACCCCCGTCTATGGGGCGGGCACATCGGGTTATAAAAAGGGAAAACATAAGTTTTCGGCGCGCGCCCACCACCTGAAGACTACAACTACGAGCAGAGAACATCGCTGGATCCAAGGGTGGTGATATCTTTTCTCTCTCTCTCTCTTTTCTTTCTCTCTTTCTTTTCCTCTCTGTCACTCTTTTTGTCTCTACCTTAATTTTCAGCACATTGGGGTAATATCATCACGTGTTTTGCTAAGCCCTTACCTTTCATAGCTCTGCTAAGTTTTGAGCATTGTTGTGACTTTTGCCAAGCTTCTATCTTTTGTAGTTCCACTGAGTTTTAAGTAAATTTATGATTGGTTTGAACCTCTACAGTAATTGTCGTTACTCCTGAATATCGCGCAGAGAATTTAAAAGATAACTGCACCCTCACCCCCTGAGTAGGACAGGGCAGTATCTGAAATCCCCAAACAGTCAAACATATTAGGGACATCATGAGTTACAAAAATGCAATCAGTTCCTCTCTGTGAAGATAGAGTATCTTCCCCTTCAGTCCCAATGCATGGGGGCGAAAGGAAAGCAGGACTTTCACTTCACAAAAAAATACCTCTGGTAGTAAAACTCACTAGGTAAAACTAAGTGTAACTCTCTGAGCTTACTAAGTGCTTCCACAGATGATTTTGAAAAGCTTGCTCACAGTACTGTTCATTGGATATTGGCCAGATTGCAGTTATTATCTTTGTTTCATATTTGCCTCCATTAATTTCAGGTATCCCTCTGGTTTCCTGCACAATGCAAGCGACAGTTTTCCCTAGGTCAAGCAGCCCCCAGCCAACAAACTCAGATCTTTTGTATCAGTATTTCTCTTACTGATACTGAAACTCACCAGTGTGGCCAATAAAGTTCCTGAAAGGGAACGTTTCCCTCTCAGGCAGCAGAGACTATAGGTACCATACGACATGCTTAGGGCGCTAGATTTCAAGACCTTGGCTACGCATAATTAAGTTCATACTGCAAATGCAAATGCACAGAATGATTCCCTGAGCATGGTTACGAATGCCATTGCTGGCATTACGTGCCCTTTTGTAGGGAAGTCTCTTTGTCACTCACGCTGAAGGATGTCCGATACAGTCCCGGGGAAAATAACTGCGGGAAAAGTGCTTCCTTGTTTGCCAGTC
This sequence comes from Grus americana, assembly GCF_028858705.1. Taxonomy (NCBI): domain Eukaryota; kingdom Metazoa; phylum Chordata; class Aves; order Gruiformes; family Gruidae; genus Grus; species Grus americana. Next base: position 78,767,896 of record NC_072891.1, read on the forward strand.
ATTCAAATGCCAGAGCTGAAAACACAGCTTGCAAAGCTACATCAAATTCTCTGCAATTATCCCCTAATGCTCTGCTCTCTGAGCTCTGTAATGCATACAGAATGCAGCATGGGAAAACAAGGCATCGAGTTATGGCATACGAAAAGTAACTCTCTGATTTTTAAGAGTTTAAGCCTAGACATTAAGGCATAACAACATGACTGACAAGCTAGTTAGTACTTCAAACACCCAGAGAGGAAAGTGGCTTCTTAATGTTAATCTTGATCTCGACGGAGACTACAAGACCCCTTAAGTCCTTGCCATCCACGGAAGAATGCAAAGTGGGTAACATAGTTGTACCATATGTAAAGGAAGGAACAAGGACAGCTCCAACCGTAGCCATGTTGCAGCCAATATTTAATAAAACTCTCCCAAAGCAGTGAAGCCTCTTCACTACTAGTGGGGGGCCAAGGAGAGGGGAGGAAAGGAAAAAATTCTCCTTTGATTTGACTTCTCACCTCAGACTAGACTGGTACAAGTCCCATGCCCAAATTATAACACTATTTTACAAAAGAGCGTCTGCAGAAATAGACATTTCAAACAAAACAGAGAGGCCAATGAATTTGAGTTTTGTTTAAGATTGATATTTTGCCATTATAATAACTGTTAGAATCCAGAATGAAAGGTTTTTTCCAATGTGCTTTTTCTAAAATCAGAAATGTTCCAATGTTTCCCTCTTCTTCTCTCAAAACACTGGTTTTGTCATAAGAAAGATTACTTTACCAGCATGTTCCTTCAGCGAGGCTCTGTTTTTTCATGCACAAGTATTTTGCCACCATTTGTTTCATGAGTTTGCCATCTCTTATAACAGAATAGGCGAGAAGACATAATTGGAATTCTTTCCATTTGTGGCTTAACCTTACTGGAGAGACCTTGAAGAAAAGGCAGAAGCGATGAGCTGAAATGCAATACCACTATCTCCTCATCATTTCAGCTTGATAACATGTGCTTAGAATATTCTATAAATAGAGAAGTTGTGTTTTTCATAGAATCATAGAATCGTTTTGGTTGGAAAAGACCTTTAAGATCATCAGGTCCAATTGTCAACCTAGCACTGCCGAGTCCAACCACTAAACCATGTCCCTAAGCACCACATCTACGTGTCTTTTAAATACCTCCAGGGATGGTGACTCAGCCACTTCCCTGGGCCACCTGGTCCAGTGCTTGACAACCCTTTCGGTGAAGAATTTTTTCCTAATATCCAATCTAAACCTCCCCTGGCACAACTTGAGGCCATTTCCTCTTGTCCTATCACCTGTTACTTGGGAGAAGAGACCAACTCCCGCCTGGCTACAGCCTTCTTTCAGGTAGTCGTAGAGCATGGGAAGGTCTCCCCTCAGCCTCCTTTTCTCCAGGCTAAACAACCCCAGTTCCCTCAGCCACTCCTCACAAGACTTGTGCTCTAGACCCTTGGGATGCAACTGTCCAGGACCAGCCCAAGGCATACTAACCTTAGTACACAAAATCCAAAATTTGCCAGAATTATGCTGATCCTTGGTTAATTTGGGATCAAGAGACCAATGACTAAATTGCTATATCATTCCACAAAAAATCCCTCCCAGGTGATTTATGTCACTCACGACAAGAAAAGTGGGAGCCTGAGTCGTGTGAAAGAGCCAAGAGAGACAGTGCAAACTACAGTATAAAAGTTAAGATTAAAATTATTCCTCTTATTCCTGTGTGGACAGATCGATTTAAGCACACACATCCTGTGCTGCTTCACACCACTCACACCATCTCGTGTTTGCTTTTTCATCACCAAAACTTTACTGCAAGGCATGCATCAAGTTAGAAAGCTTGAGAAATCTCTTCTGTTCTAATTTCATGTCATCTGTACCAGGATGCAAACAAGAAAACCTTCTATTTGCCTGTAACATCTCCTTGTGACATTTCTGATTCATTTTCCTGCTGTAATGTTCTTTGATGAAGACATGAAACAGAGTTCACATTGTGAAACTTGCCCCAGGCTTTTCTTAACCATACATGGTAAGCTTTTGCAGGTACAAAACTGCAGTATGTTGTACGAAAGCTAGAGTCAGAGAGGTCCTCTTTCGATTTGTATGTTCTTGTCTATTGTACTCCATGTGAAAAGGTGATAAAATACAAAACAGCTTTTCCTGTCATGATCATCATTTGCATAACGCTAAGCTATGAAAGCAGTAACTCAGTCGTACAACGGCGAGATATTTACACGTGTTACATACTTCTCTCATGTACCTGAGCATCTCAGGGAATGAATACATTTATCCTAAGAGCACTAATGAGACAGAGAGGGTTCATCTCTGGATGAGTGGCATCTGAGACAACAAATGATTTGCTCAAGGTTCACATGAGAGAGTCGTGGTAGAGTACAAAATCCTCAGACCCTCAATATCCCAAGGTCACATCTTAATCGTTGCATTATTTATAATTCATATACTGACATCCAAATGCATAGTGTTCAGAAGACTTTCTATATTACCCTTAAAGATGTCTTTCTGACTTATTCCTTCAAGATCTTCAGAAACTTCTGCCATCTCAAGGACCAGATGCCTGTTTGCATGCTGTCTGTCAGAGGTCTCGGACCATCCCATTGCCCAGGGATATACATTCCCGACCACCAGCGTAACTAGATGTGGAGCCCAGTCAGGCCTCGGGGTTTGCTGTTGGAGAAGACGTTGAACATAGCTGGAGGAGTTATTTTTTCAGCCTTCAGCTTTTCATTCAAAGCCAATCCGTGTTCCCACATGCTTGAATTTCAGCTTGTCCTGCTCCCCAGGAATTGGCTGTTTTCCTCTGCACTACCCTGTTACACTTGAATTGAAAGTGCAGGATGGTTTTGGAGTAGCTCTCAAACTTAAAAGGCAAGAGGGAGTCTTTTCCTCCCTCTTCTGCTTGATAGGCAGAGCTTGTATTCAGAAAATTGTTCCTCAGCAGAAGGACAAATGTCAATAACATGTCTAGGACATGTTCTTCAGGTACCAGGAACTGTATAGAGCATATGCTATGGTGAAGTGCACATTTTATTTCTGTGTAATGAAGGGCCAGAGAGCAGCATCCAAAAAGATATTAAAAATAGCAACAAAAGCAATGAAAGAGACAAAAAAATTACAGTGGTTAAGAAACACTTCTGAATCCAATGGCACTCTTTTTTAGGATGTACCCAAGACATAATGGTAGGCACTATTAAAGTATACATTTCTTTTCTAGTTAAGATTATTTCCCCCAATAATTAAAAGTATCTACAGTGGGTAAAGAAGTGTTTAAATGTATTACACATTACACAGGATATAGTTCACAAGGATGGGGCATACAAGTGGGTGGGCTAAGATGAGGAGAAGAAGAAGAAGAAGAAGAAGTAGAAGAAGAAGAAGAAGAAGAAGAAGAAGAAGAAGAAGAAGAAGAAGAAGAGGGAGGAGAGAATTGAGATTTAAAAATTGTTAGTCTGTGTGTACAATTGCGTGCGATTCATTCAAAGTTAAATTAGGCTCTGTGCAAGATGAGCTAAAATTAATGTCACAAAGAAATGCAACCCTATTTGTGGGACTGTACAGCAGGTAAGCAAGCACCCTGTAAAACAGATACCTGCAATTTATTACTATGCAAATGTCTTTGTTTATAAATGCTTTCCATGGCACTTCTCTTTCACTTCTTCAGACACTTGAAAACTCTCTGGATCCTCATGCAAGCACTATTCTGCTTGTTTATGGGCTTTCGATTTTCCTTGGAATAACGAAAATGTCAGATTTATTTCAGTACATGTGCTTAAATGTGTAAATTGCTCCTGTGACAATCTGATGTTGTGCTGGGAGAGCAGGGGGAAAATCACGGAAGATACACGCTTGCCTTTCTCCCAGGGGAATCAATACACATACTGAAGGGATTTCATATAAAAGCAATCTCAAACATTTAAATTACATCCTTTTTTGTTTGTTTGGTTGGTTGTTGGTTTAGTGGTTAATAGTACTTTCCATTGGCATTTTATTTCACTTGTTTTAACCTTTTTATTTTTATGGGTTGTTTTCTAAAATTCTTCCTCATACGTGCTGTACATGAGGGTGGTACGACAAAACTGGCACCTCTGTGACCAGTTTCGGTTAGTAACAGCCGTGCCATGAGACTGTCTCTGCCAGTGGAGCCTATCTGATACTCCCTTGTACTGACAGGACTTTTAAGCCTCCAGCCCCAAGAATATTCTTCAGGTTTCCTTTTCACTGAATCTTCTGCTCAGAGAAGAGCTTTCAGGGGACATTTGACTTGCTAATGACCTGTGGGGCTGTATCTCAGATAGCAAAGAGATTAGGCAGTGAATTTAGTGAAGCTAGTTCTGTAGTCTTGGTTCCAGGCGTGATTCCTCTCCATCCTCAGCAAATGCAGAAGCTGAGGCTCCAGCATGCCAAGGACGAGCCCTTGCAGAAATGGAAGCCGGTAGCTCACGACTACAGCTGTGCTTTTGGAGAAACCTTCCCCACTGAGAGTTCTTCATTAAAGAGCAGGATGACATTTATCTTCATTTCTTGAGCAGTTCAGCAAACAGCCTTTTGCGTAGCAGTATCAGTCCAGCGATACTAGTATTTGTCTTACAGATGCTGGTGAAGGTCCCCTTTCACAGGTCAGGTTGCTGAACAGGAGACAACCTGCCTCCCAGACCTCAAAAGCTAACACACAAGTAATCTTTAAGTCCTGAAAGCAAGCATCTCTAGATTCATGCACCGAAAGGCTAAATTAATTCAATGGCATCACCACACACTGCATGAAATAAAGCACACATTTCATCCCTTGCAGGATCGGTGCCTTCTTAATATTGTTGTTCTGTTGCCAATAGACCTGAGCTATGGTCAAATTGCAGGACAGAACTGCTTTGAAAGATCCGACCTCCAGAGGGAAGAGGAGCAATTTCAGCAGTTTACGTGACCAGTTACAGAATTTGATCATGCAGAAATTATACTCATTTGGACTCCAGAAGCATCCTTTTTTTTGCTATAATCAGCTATCGCACTAAGAGTCCTTTATTACACTATTTGTGTTTCTTTAATCTTGCTTTATGTCCCTGACTCCTATGTCTTTAGCAATTTTAATTAACAGCAACAAGAAGAAGTGGTTTATTCACAGGGAAAAAACAGTCATCATACTCCTAAAATGATCAGCAGCTTAACTATCAAAATGCTTCTGGTTACAGCTGGTTACTAGCAACACCGTTCTTGTGCACACCTCTCTGTTTCACCACGCTATAAAGCGTTAATAGTTTATTGCCATGACTCGTTTACTTGCCCAGTAGTGCAGATGGCTGCAAGGACAGTGGGATTTCCTCCGGAGGGCTGCTGCACTAACCAGCTGCTGCCATGATCAAAAGGGACTGAATCCAACCTAGGAAGTCAGGTGCCACCACGCAGAACCCGACTGTTCAGAGGACAATGTCAATGTATCATCTGCCACCAGACGGGAATGTATGAGAAGCGAGGTGTCGTAAAAATGTGATCATCAGAACCAGAGAAAAGGTCACAGTACCCCACAGGAAGATCTGATATGACCCAGAGCAAAACTCAACCTGAAGTCAAGCAGCTTCTATTAGAAGGTTTTGCATCTTCCCTGAAGCATTATGATAATGCTCTCTGCTGGAAACACAATGACTCTGGATCAGGCAATGCTTTCTTTTATATGAACCAAAATGTCTATGTCTAAAAATTATCAAAGTGGAAAAGAATCCAACCTGAGGAAGAATTTGACCATCTATTTTCAAGCAGAATATTCTGAGTTTAGAATTAATTTCTTTCCCCATGCTCTGCTCAGCTCAGCTCTAATTAAATTAAAAAAAAAAAATAAAAGGGTGTTTTCACCAACTCCTCTGGGAAAACAGCACCCAGGAAAGAAGATAAGACTGTTTCAGATCACAGGAGTTGCTTTTGGCTAGATGAATATAAAAGCCCAGGAGGTCGGGAGATACTCTCTCACACCCTTCTGCACTAGAATGACTAGTCCATGCATCACTGCCCCAGGGAGAGCATTCCTGGGCAAAGAGGAGAGCAGCAGCAAGGTGGTGCAGGCACCTCCCAGTGGAAGAACAGATGTGCCACCAGGAACTGCCACTCGCTCTACTGTAGAAGGCAATGCATAAGATGTGTGTAATAGATGATAACAACTGGTGCTGAAAAAGAGTTCAGCCAGCATGCTGTTTTATCTGCCTTTTTCCTTAACCAGTCGAGTAGATATGTTTTTCATTTACAGGTGATACTTTAATGGGACGGGGGATTGCATGCAAGGTGAAGGCTTTCTAAGAAGGCAAAATTTACTTATCCTCTGTGATTGGGTCAAGCATCTCCAATCTCACCTCTACAGGAGAAGATGCCTGCACCTGGTTTCACTTTATTTTCTTAAATTTGTCTAATGTCAGCAGGTACAATATGAGTTTCATGCACTACCAGTAGGAGTTTAGCTTGAAATATTCAGTATCATGCTGTTCTAAGGCTGGTAACAGTGCCAGACACTCTAACAAGCATTTAATTTCAGTAAGTGTGTACATCTCCTAAGCTCTTATGAAAACAGCAGCATGTTTACAATCAACACCACAAACCATCAAAACTTGACTGGCACATAGCAATAAGGGATGATTTTTTTTTAAATTTTATTTTATATCAGAGAGCATGAGCACACAGGAACAGATTAAGAGGGAGAAAATTCTTCATATCCATCTCTACTCTTACTCAGTTTAAGCATATTCTTCTCATTCCTAAATGAACACAAGTATGTATATGATGCAGAGCTCCCAGAAAGGAGGGGAAAAGGCAGATTTATCCCCAGCCACATAACATACATGTTACATACCACTACTAGCAGCAAAATGCTATGTTAAAAGTATTGCCAGAAAGTAGCTTTCAATACCTACACTCTGAAAAGACCTTTGAGCAACTAATTTTCTTAAGTAGCAAAGAGAGTGAGAGAGGTCCCTCGGAGAGTGCCCTGCTGAGATCGGTGCTCTGCGTATTGAGGCTCCTCCTGAATCCCAGTTCAGTGAACCTGTTAATAACATATATTTGATGTTCTTTTTATGGGATGTAAAAACTTCTCAAATGTGCTCTCTTTTCTTAAATAATTTGCTAAGCAAAGTGTGTTTGAGAGAATTGGGGGGGAGATGGTTTGTTTAACGGGGACTGAATTCTGAGTACTCTCTGCAAATAAATTTGCAACGCTTCAGAGGAAAGATAAAGAATGAAAAGTTCATTTAAAACCAGAATGATTTGGTTTTCCTCTATAAATCTTCAATGATCAAAGATAATACCTTTTACTAAAAAGCAAGGTCATATGTTGGTAACTTGACTTTTTGTTTTGCAATTTTCTACTGGCTCTGAATGTGCAATGGAAACAGAGTTAGCACGATTTTTCTCTACCATTTTGTTTATAGGTCAAGCAGACCCGCATTTGGTAAGAAATGTGTGATTTCTGTAATTTAAAAATCAGGAGAATGTCTCTTTCCTTTTATGCATAGAGAAACTACATTTCTGGTAAGGTGTGAATTGAAAGGGCACTCTAGTGAAACGCTGGGAGAGTGAACTATAAAGACAAATTATTTTCTGATGATTATTCCTTACAGCCTTGAAAGATTCAGTTTTCCATTCTTTAGGCCTCTGAGTTTCAGTCTTTACTGCTTTGCTTGACTGCCTTGCCTGCAAACACCCACCTTTTTTCTGCAGACAAGGCCCCCAGTTTGAAGGCTCAAAGGTTGATTCTGACACCTTCCATGGAAGAAAATGCTTTTCCATAGTTAATTTCAATTTCTTGTCCCAGGCTAAGGAATTTAAACCTCTGAAAAGTAGGATTTTACTCCTTTCTTGTTCACTTTGCTTTTGTTCAGCTGCTGATACAGCTGTAGGGAATTCTGTGGAAAAAATCCTTTGACAGGCACAGCTGGAATAACCCATGAGAAAGAAGCATCTGCTCAGGAATTTGCCCTCTTACTCACAGAAACACTCCTTGCATTTCTGCCCCAGGTCTGTGGGAGTCCAATAAAGTTCCCTTGTTTAACTTGGTTTCCAGGTCAATTTATACTCCCCCTGTCTCAGGTGTAAGGAATGTAACGTTTTGAGTGGCAGGGTTTTTTTGGGAAAAACCTGCTGCAGGGAGAGTCAACGTGTTTGGGTTAAGATGCTGAATTCTGGCAAGAAGTAAGTGCTATAGAAATAAAGTTCGCTGTGCACATAGTTCCAGCAATTGCAAAATATTCAAGTGACACAAGGATTGCGCTGTGCACTGAGCAGAGTATTGAATATCCTCAGTTAACAGAACTTTTCAGTGTAAGCCGGCAAGACTGATCAGTAGTGGGCAGCAACCATGGGAACGAGGAGAAAGCGTTTGCTGTAGGGCAGCGATGGACACAGAGAAGAACAGAACACAGATATCTGGACTGTGGGCCTGGATTGTTTGTTGTGTCTTTACACCCTGTCCTTATTTTAAACTTGTCCTCCAGAGAACTGTATGCTCTTCTTGCCTTTTGACATGCTTGCAGAATTAAAAAGCTCAATATCCCCATGTTCGTAATGAGAATATGGACTGGAAGGGGGCTGAGGTCAGACTTGTACAGAACTGCATTTCACCGAGCTTCTATCTTGACAGTGAAATAGTCATTGCTGTTTTCTGAAGGTTTTCTCATCACTTTTACATGAGCTTGTTGTGGTGTATCTATATTATGGTTTTGAAACTAAATTTAAGACTGTTGTGTGAAACACGTCAAAAGCCTTACTAAAGTGAACATCTCTAACATATGTACACTGTCGAGGAAAATTAAATGGATTTGTCAAAAAAAAATTCCTGTCAAGTCAATGTTGGCTGTCACTAATTTCCTCATATTACACTACATCCTTATAAACACATTGACTGCCAGTGAAATGGAATTAATCCCCACCCCACCTCCCGCCCCCAGAATTATTTTCCTAAAAATAGGAATTGAGGACATTAGCTTGCAATTCTTCAGCCCTGTTTTTCATTCCTCCAAAAGCAGAAAATAACCCACAGATCTACTGTTACAGAGACAGCTTGACTGCCACTATCATTTTCATCCTCTTTTCTTCTTTTTCTACCTTCTGTCCGCTACCGAATGTCCCACAAACTCAGGCAGGATAACTTAGATCCTCCTCCACAAAAGATGGCATGCAGCTAAGGGTATAGTGTGATTTCTAATACAAACCTTCAAAACCGACAGCATGAAAGTCTCACACACAGGAAACAATATGACACTGAATAATCCTGCTCTAAAATCCTCAAAGACTAAATGGACACCGCCCTTTCATTTTGGCAGCTTTCATTCCAAACTTGCATATTCATAATGCCATTCCTATGGATCAGGTACAACGTTTTGGAAACTTGACATTGCAAATCAGAGCCAATCCCCTTCCTTTTTGCTGGATGTCCATCCTTTGGAAGTTTTTATTTCCTATACATATGCAGCCATACAGAGGCTCTATGAGTATTATTTTCTTAAGTACTCCTCTTTGAAAGCCCCCAAACAGCTGCTTCTGTAAAATGAAAGTGGATAAAAACTGTGGTAGGAAGTACTATTAGATATAATTGTTCTGACCACAGAAAACTGGTTGAGTAATTCTCTAAAATGCCTCTAATGGCTGTCACATTTCTCTGCCTGATATTTGTGTGTAATCAAAGTGTCAAGAGGTTTCACTGTCTTTAGCTCAATTGATAGTGTAAAAAGAGAATGAACATTGGATTTAAAGCCAAGCAAACTACCTTCAGCATCAAATGGAAAGAGGTGAGGAGTATGTTAATCACACAGCATTATTTTTTTTTTTGATGGTTTCTGCAGTAAAACAGGAGAAAAGGGACATCACGTGTGTCTAACATGTTTTGATCCATTCCAGCTCTAAACTGAAATCCCATTGTGAAATTAGAGAAGTATTGTCTTTCCACGGATTCTTTCACAAGCTCTTGATCCCAGTGCAAGTTCTCATCTGGAGTCACACACCTCTGGCTCCAGAAAAATAAAATCCCTTCTTCCTCTTCTAGAGTCAGTCCCTTTAAAAGGACTACACCGAAAATGCAAATCTCTCTTTCGGAAAGAAATTTTCAGTGTGAAGTGGAACCTACTGCTCTACCACCAATATCATTTTATCTGTAGAAAGCTTTGCATGGAAGAAAGGTCTAAGCAAAAGAGACCTTGCTACCTAGGATTGATCTCCAATTACCCGGGACTTTCTGCATAATCTGTTTTGTTGCTCAACTAGGCTTTGCAATTCCTAAACTTTCTGAAGAACTTTGTGATGACGTCCATGCATATTACCACATTTACACTGGGAAACAAAACTCAGTAGTCAAGCAAACGAGTTAATAAGATTATCATTCATATTAATTTAATTGCATGGGGTGGCTTTTCCCCCTTTCTTCAACAGAGAAGAGTCTTAGCTGCTCTTAGGTATTCTTTTGCTGCAGCTTGAACTAGTGAGTTTGGCCTCCCTCTCTCTAAAGACCGATAGAAGCCATTCTTGCCTCAGAAGGATCAACTAATTCCATTCTTTTTTAGGACTTCCAGTCTGGCGAGTATTGTGAACTGGCATTCCAGCACTGAGGAGTCAACCTCCGCATCATGTAGACAACAGCCATGCTGCTGGCACACGTGGATCCTACCTGTCATGACAAAACAAACTGTTTCTCTGTCTCGCTGTACCTCCTGCGTATCTCTAATCAAGCCTTGTCTCACTGGGAATTAAAAACAAAACAGCTGGAGAGAAGATGAAAAGGTTCAGAAAAATACACCTATACCATTTTTTTTTCCCTATGAAATTTCAACACAACCTTTCAATGTGCTCCAGTAACAAAATTCTGTATACCAAATATGAACCATTCACAGATTTAAGTTCAGCACTTACAGAGGAAAGCCATCTACTGCTTCTCTGAGCTGGAATAAAAAGAGATCACGATTAAGAACCATTTTCGTGAGTTCACCCTTACGATATTAATTTTTACCTGTCCTTTTTCATTAGCTCTCCTTGACAACAACCTTGAACATCCAGAGGTTAAATTACGGACAAGACATGCTATTTGTTCTCCTTCACAGCTGAAACACTTTACAGCAGAAAATCACATGATTACAATATACCTGCCAGACGGATAATACATTCCAGGTACGCTAGAGAGTGGTGCTGAAACAAACTGTTGAAAAAATATGCTAATGCTATTCTAAAACTGCCTTCGTAACTGAGACTGGCTCATTTTATGCATCTGAAGTCTCACTTGTAATAATGTAATGAAGTGACATTTAACAGGGCACGTAAGAGATATTGCTTTGGTCTGCTACATGTGAGGGCGCAATGAGCAAGCACACCATCAGAAGCTGGAAAATCTCACCAGAACAAAAACCTGTAATGATTCAAGAGGGAGTTGTTTATTTCCGCCTTCAACACAATTCAAAGAACCAGAATTGTATGTCATGATTATCGTATACAATCCATACTCTGAATATTGTTGAGAGGAAACTTTCTTGACTGCCTCAGTGTTTTCATTATGAGTTAGTAATTCCTAATGCTCAGAAATACACAATACAATCTTAGAGGTGGGTTAAGTTCCAGATAGTTAATTTTGTTAGTGCTACTATTAATCATGTAAGTAGTTCTGAGATTGCCATAACACCAGATGCCAGTCAGCTATCAGGTCTCCATTATACTGGGAAGTCTACTTATCCGAGTATGTCTTCGGTGAACACCTTCTAACCTACAGAGATGCTTAAACTAGAGCTGCTGAAACTACTGGTGTTACCTCATCACCTTGAAATCCCTGACTGTAACCTGTGGCCAAAGTCCTCCAGAAACTGCTCCTCACGCTGGGAACTGGACTGTCAGTTTCAGAGGGAGGGAACAAGGGTGAGGCTGAGCACTTTTGAAAACCCGTTGCCTAGATATTCGCAGGAACTTGGCTTGTTGTGCTTAAGAGAAGAATTATGATTCCCAAGAACCCCTTTCCAGGGCTATTTCAGGAAGAGTGCAGCTGCCTGTTTATTTGTGGCGTGAGTTATTCTACGTTGCCTCTTCCGAGTGCTCCTTTACGGAGTAAAGCCCATTTTTCTGACTTCTGTTACTTTCCTCTGTGCCTCCCAAAGGCCTGTTTTAGGAGCAGATCTAACAGCAGAGGCTTTAACTCAAGCACTCAGTATTAGCAATCAGTCTGAGCTCTTACAATGCTATGTACAACAAAACATGAACACAGGCCAGAAAACTCTGACTTTTATATCCTTCTTCTTCCCTCAGTCCCTATGGGGTCACCAGTGACCATTTCTCCAGTAAGGTTGGTTGCTGATAGACAGCACGTATACATTGGTCAGCTTGTGTATCAACACTTCTGTCTCATCGTCCTCTCACCTGGGACGTGATGAACTCCTGCCCGAAGTAAGGATATGAAGTGAGAGGGTAAACAGACACAGAGTTCAAGAACATACTGCAAATATTCCCACATTCCCTGATTGTTGCTACCTCCAGCCTCACTCTGGGTACATTTACAGGCTATTTTAGTTCTTCTCACAGCACAGATTAACTAAAATTTCCCACGACAGTTGTGGCTTCTCAGCATACTTCATCTTGTGCAAAGATCCAACCTGTATCTTTCACAAAAGAGCGTTACACATGCTGGGCAAACTAGGCCATAAGAATCATGAGAACAAATTCCAAGATATGAAGAGATAAGAAAAAATCAAAGTTTAAAGTTGCTGTTAAAACATGGGAGGTAATCAAAATAGGAGAAGTCAAACCTACTCCCTGTTGAGCCCCAGGTCTTGCTGGAGCACCAGACCTCCATCAGCAAGGCCTTTGCTGGGAACCGAGAAAGTGGTAAAAGCTCTTCATGGGTGTGAGCACAGAAACACAGGGTGAAAAACAAGATAACACTGTTACGTGGTTACACAGGTGACCTTGCACTTGCAATTAGGCAGAGGAGGCATTTGTCTCAGAAAGTGTGCAAGGTGAACACCAACACACAAATACTGCCAGTTTGAACCAGATCATTTTAACAGAACCGTGGGGTGCAAAATCTTGCAAGGTCACCTGTACCCAGGCAACCACATCAGCGATACCAAACAAGGCTGAAGCTGTCTAAATTAGAACCTTGGAAACACTAGATTATGGTGCAAATGTAGCAGGATTGGGACCAGTGAGGGAAAAGTAATTGGGAGAGGAGCTGTTTATTTGGGAGAAGTTTGGGTAGAGAAAGGGAGGTACAAGAGTGGTGGAGAGGTGCATGGAGGGAGAGGCCAAAGGGAAAGACAAGTTTTAATACCAGGTAAGGAAAAGAAGAGGGATTTTTTGATGGTAAGAGTGTGGAGGTCTGTGGGCAACAGCAGTAACACTGGCCTATGGACACAAGCCCACCAGGACACCAGAGGGAACGCACTGGGCTCTGTCAGGTCTGTCTCCAACAGATCTGGTGCGGAGGGGTACAGAGGGGTAGACTTGTTCCCCAGCAATAAGTGGTGTGGGGAGGGAAGGGTGACAGAACTGTAATTCAATGGTGATTTGTTGAGGTTTCAGAACGATAACGAACAACTTTATTTTTGTGTGTGTAAAATGATATGATTGTAAATTAGTAATAGGAGTCTTTATTAGTTAATTAGACTATTATTTAGTTCATCAGTCTTGCAGTAATGTGGTGCTTAACTGTTACACATTGTAGTCTGTCAATTCAGTTACACCTCAAGCCCTGCAATTTAAGAAGGATGTCAAGGTCCTTGAATGTGTCCAGGGGATGGCAACAAAGCCCTGTGAGGAACAGCTAAGGACTTTGAGCTTGTCTAGCTTGGAGGAAAGGAGGTTGAGGGGTGACCTCATGGCTCTCTACAGCTTCCTGAAGAGGGGAAGTGGAGAGGGAGGTGCTGAGCTCTTCTCCCTGGGATCCAGTGACGGGAGGCCGGAATGGTTCAAAGCTGCCACAGGGGAGGTTTCAACTGGGCATCATTAAGAAACATTTCTTTACTGACAGGGTGATTGAACACTGGAACAGGCTTCCTAGAGGGGAAATAAGACTCACCTATGACCTGTTAATGTATGGATAATTTATTCAGGAGAGTTCTGAGATGGAGGCCACTGTATTTGCACAAAATGAGAAATTCAGTGCTCATTACTATTCAAGTTGTCTGGAGCAGAGATTCAGTTAGAGCCTTGCACACCAGTATGCAGGTCCTGCAGAGTTGCACAGTCATGTTTTGCCCCTCTTAAAACTGATTGTGTAACAAATGGGAGTGACAATCAATTGCACCTGATCTGTCTCTGTTCCCCTCAGCAGTTAGTAAACCAGAGATTAACCTGAGCTGCAGAAAAACTCTTTTGTCATCTGAAGCACAGCAGCTGTTGCTGGCTAACTCTTTTTCCAACTCCTGAAGAATTTCTTCTGAAGTTTGATCTCAAATCAACCGTTTTTATTGTATTTCACTATTCTATGCAAGATAACGAGCAAAATTTTTCCTCCTAACGTGCCTTAACTGGGAGTAGACGACGAAGAGAGATGGGAACGTTCTTGTCTCTGAGACACAGAGTATGTGCCATGCCAATGCAGGTGAATGCCACCGGTTTCTCTCTAAATGTCCAGGCATCCCCCACAAGAATGAAGCAAATCATTTTCGCAGAATTTAACAAACCCAAAGCGTGTCATAGTGGGTTCCTATTAACTTATCACATTCAAACAGCTCAACTTTGCCTTCTAAGATGAGGTTACAGCGTTGGTGGACAAGGGAAGAGCAACAGATGTCATCTACCTGGACTTGTGAAAAGCATTTGACACTGTCCCACATGACATCCTTGTCTCTAAATTGGAGAGACATGGATTCGACGGATGGACCACTCAGTGGATAAGGCATTGGCTGGATGGTCGCACTCAAAGAGTTGTGGTCAACGGCTCAGTGTCCAAGTGGAGATCAGTGACGAGTGGCGTTCCTCAGGGGTCGGTACTGGGACCGGCACTGTTCAACATCTTTGTCGGCAACATGGACAGCCAGATTGAGTGCAGCTTCAGCAAGTTTGCCAACGACACCAAGCTGTGTGGTGTGGTCAACATGTTTGAGGGAAGGGATGTCATCCAGAGGGACCTTGACAGGCTGGAGAGGTGGGCCCATGCGAACTGCATGAAGTTCAACAAGGCCAAGTGCAAGGTCCTGCATGTGGGTTGGTGCAATTTCAAGCACAGCTACAGGCTGGGTGAGGAAGGGATTGAAAGCAGCCCCAAGGAGAAGGACTTGGGGGTGCTGGTGGATGAGAAGCTCAACTTGAGCCGGCAGTGTGCGCTTACAGCCCAGAAAGCCAACTGTGTCCTGGGCTGCATCAAAAGAGGCGTGACCAGCAGGTCGAGGGAGGGGATCCTGCCCCTCTACTCCACTCTTGTGAGACCCCACCTGGAGTACTGCGTCCAGCTCTGGGGGCCCCAGTACAGGAGAGACATGGAGCTGTTGGAGCGAGTCCAGAGGAGGGCCACGGAGCTGATTGGAGGGATGGAGCACCTCTCCTATGAGGACAGGCTGAGAGAGTTGAGATTGTTCAGCCTGGAGAAAAGGCGGCTCCGGGGAGATCTAATTGCGGCTTACCAGTACCTGAAGGGGCCTACAGGAAAGCTGGAGAGGGACTGTTTATCAGGGAGTGTAGTGACAGGACAAGGGGGAATGGGTTTAAGCTGAAGGAGGGTCGATTTAGATTAGATGTTAGAAAGAAATTCTTTACTGTTGGAGTGGTGAGGCACTGGCACAGGTTGCCCAGAGAAGCTGTGGATGCCCCCTCCCTGGAAGCGTTTAAGGCCAGGTTGGATGAGGCTTTGGGCAACGTGGTCTAGTGGAGGGTGTCCCTGCCCGCAGTGGGGGGGTTGGAACTAGATGGTCTTTGAGGTCCCTTCCAACCCCAACCATTCTATGATTCTATGATTCTGTGAAATCTGGACTGACTAAAATCAACATGCAAAGCTCTCATTGATTTCAAAGGGAGGAAAGGTTTCAGGAAATGATGTTGATAGGAAGATTTTGGTTAAGTGTTCTTCTGGGCTGTGTATTCAGGAGATCTTTACTGCTGTGTCAATGTCTGAGTCCCTCAGTAACTGAGAGCTTGACATACTGAAACCTGAGCACATTTGCAAATCTCAGAAACAATTTGCTTGTGTGAGTAAAATTTGCATCAAGAACCAAAGAACTGTATGGAGAACACAGATTCCAGTACAGTTCTTGGTTCTTGTAACTGTAATTACTAATTAGAAATACTTTAAGTCTTGCTTAAGGACTTAAACAAGAACCCCATAGTTGGTGGCTGTGACATTGCTCCACAAAGACTTTTCTGCAAATAAGAGGTCAAGGGAAGACATTCTGTGGTGCTTGATTCAATTGCTCAGTTCCAGTCAGCACAAAAGGCATTCACCAATGATCGCCAAAGCCAAGAGACCAAAACCAGTCAGATAAGGTGAAATTGAAGATTTAGACCCTGACCACTGCATTCTTGACCTTGAGACACTTGCTGCTACAGGAAGAGGTTTATTAAGTCAAGCACAAGAAAGTTCCAGATTTGATACTCACAGGGAAGTTTTGAAATCCTGGCCAAATTCAACTTGCAGTAGCTATGGGCAGTGCTGCTAGGTACAAGTAGCTCTGCAGAGGCTTGGTGAAATGCTTGGAAGTGTAAGGAGAGCTCGTGTGATAAATTAAAATCCCTTTAAACCACCTTTTTGGATTCTTAGAGAGGAGATAAAATATTGCAGCAAATGGGCTACCCTCTCCCTGTCAAAGTGTCACGTCAGAAAGCCATTGAAGAGCTCCAAAGTTGGAGACTCCACAACCTCCCTGAGCAACCTGTGCCAGCGCTCAGTCACCTTCACAGTAAAAATGTTTCTCCTTATGGAGGAACCTCTTGTGTTTCAGTTTGTGTCCATTGCCTCTTACCCTGTTACTGGGCACGACTGAAAAGAGATCTGTCTTCCCTGAACCCTCCTTTCATGTGTTCATATGAATTGACGAGATCCCCCTGCACCTTCTCCTCCCCAGGCTAAACAGATCCATATCTCTCAGCCTTTCCTCATAGGAGAGCTGCTCCAGTTCCTTAATCATCCTTGTGTCCAAGTCTCTTTTGCACTGGGGAGCCCAGGACAGGACACAGGCCTCCAGATGTGGCCTCACCAGTGCTGAGGAGAAGGGAAGGATCACTCCCCTCCTCCCCCCAACCTGCTGGCAATACGTTACCTAATGCAGCCCAGGATACCGTTAACCTTCTTTGTGGCTAAGGCCCCTTGCTGGCTCATGCGCAGCTTCGTTTCTACCAGGACCCCCAGGTCTTTTCTGCAAAACTTCTTCACAGCTCATTGGACCCCAGCATTTATTAGTACACGAGGTTGTTCCTCCCCAGGTGCAGGACGTTGCACTTCCTCTTGTTGAATTTCATGAGGTCCCTGTTGGCCCATTTCTCCAGCCTGTCGAGGTGCCTCTGGATGGCAGCACAATCCTCTAGTGATATCAGCCACTCCTCCCAGTTTTGTGTCATCAGCGAACTTTCTGAGGGTACACTCTGCCCCATGCTCCAGCTCATCAATGAAAATGTTGAACAGGACTAGGATTGAGGAGAAGCTGTCTGGCCCGTAGTTCCACAGATTCTCATTTTTGGCCATGTGGAAGACAGGAGTGACATTTGTTTTCCTTCAGTCCTCAGGCCACTCTCCTGATCACTGTGATTTTTCAAAGATAATTGAGTGACCTTGTAATGGCATCAGCCAGCTCCCTCAGCACTCATGGGTGCGTCCTATCAGGGTCCGTGACCTTATGTATGTCCAGTTTGCTTAAGTATTCCCTGACCTGATCCTCTTCCACCAGGAGCAAGTCTTCCTTGCTCCAAACTTTCCCTCTCATCTCTGGGGCTTGCAATGCCTGGACATCAGTCTTACTAGTAAGGACTGAGGCAAAGAAGGCATTCAATACCTCAGACTTTTGCACGTCTTAGTCACCAGGGTGCCTGTCCCCTTCAGCAGTGCGTCCACATTTTCCCTAGTTTCCTTTTTCCTTCCTATGTGCTTACAGAAGCCTTTCTTGTTGCCCTTGACATCTGTCTCCAGATTCACTCCAGATGGCTTTGGCTTTCCTATCCCTATCTCTGCATGCTTGGACAATGTCTCTGTATTTTTCCAAGGTTCCCTGTTCCTGCTTCCATCTTCTCTATACTATCTAACTACATTTGAGTTTAGCCGGGAGCTCCTTGCTCATCCATGCTGGCATCCTGGCATCTTTGCTTGAGTTCCTACCTGTTGGCATGGAGTGTTCTTGAGCTTGGAGGAGGTGATCCTTAAATATCAACTGGCTTTTATTCGACCTCTCTTCCCTCTGAGGCCCTAACAAGCAGATCTGTGAAGAGGCCAAAGTCTGCCCTCCTGAAGTCCCAGAGTTAGAATTTTCTTTCTAATAAAAAAATAGTTAGAATTTTCTTTCTAATAAAAAAAAAATAAATTAAAAGACCGAAAAAAAAGAAACAAAGTCAGAGAAGTTGAAGATATTTCACAGGGAAAACAAACTGCCTATATCTTTAATGAGTATGATGCTATATAGACTCTATGTGATCGTTCTGTATAATAAGTTAGACACACTAGCTGTGGATTACTGACTCCAGCCACCCCATCTTCCTTTGTCAGTATTTGTAACTTTTATCTCTCTAGAAAATCGGGAGGACAAAATTTAGTCACCTGATATATTACAGGTTTTTTAGTAGTGTCAGGGACTTTGAAAACCAGTCAGCTTTGCTCTCGTTCTGCTTCCGTTCAAATACACTGCAGTCTTTCTCCTTTCACTTCTTTGGAGGCTCAAGACAAGGTGTATTTATCTTGATTTACTTCTTCATTGTGTGCAGAAATATCAGAAATATTAGGTAATTGACTAGGTTTGATAACCATGTTGACAGAGCGTTCATTCAAACACAAAATGGTGACCAGAATTTCATTATTATTTTTACGACCAGAAGTTGCTTAAAATTGCAATGACAACCCAATTTATCTCACAGAGAATGGTGCACGCTGCACATAGTCTGCGTGGTTGGACAGAATCTGCTTGAAATAATATATTACTCTACGGTATTAGTAACCAGTGACAATGCGCCCAGTCCCCACACCGGCAGTGCAGGAAGGAAGGAACATAACTGTTCCTCCTGTTAAATTAAAGTAAATTAACCTTTTAATCTCTAATACACTTGCTGATAATTTTGTTATATTTACACTGTAATTATTGCACAGCAAGGAGCTGTTCACTCAGGTGGAATAATGAACAAGGAGAAGTAGTTTTTTCATGTTTCTTCCCTCCTCCTCTGAAAGCTTTTCACGCACAAGCATGTTTTCAGGTCCTGGAAACTGTGATTTTAATGTTTAAGGTCTGTTTGCAGATCCTGGTTGTCCATTTTTTTTGTCGTGCCTGACAGGCATAGGATTTAACATGTGTGTGAACATACACAGGGTATCACTACAGACAATATGGCAAGAAATGCTTAGGTCACAGCCAGCTCAGGGTTAAAGAAGTTAGGCATAAAGTAAAATGCATAATTATGCAAGATTATTGATTTATGTTGAAACTGGTGGGAGCTATGTTTCAAAGTGCAGCTTTTGACCTTGATCTCTCTGGAGTCAGACTCCAGAGCCCCCAGGATACCTGATCTCAATTTTGAGAGATCCGTTCAGCGCTTGGATCTACCCTAGAGTTGATGGTCGTAGAAGCATATAACACATCGGATCAATGTTTCGGAGGTAGAGCGCCCCAGGCTCCCAGTTTCCAGTCTGTCAGCATATGATGATCTGAGGTTCCCAACGTGACAGTCAGGCTCTGGTTTCCTGGTATTTTGCTGCAGAGTTGGGTTTTTGAAAATCTCATGAGCCTCAGTTCTTGCTGGACTGGTCTTTTGGTTTCAAAAGGCAGGCCATGGAAAAAATCAGTAGGCATCAGTACTTTCAATATCATGGCTTGAACAGCATATGTCGTCTCAAAGTTATTTGCACCCATTTTTAGGTCTTTCCCTCAGGTGACATTCATTCTAGGATGCTTCCTCTAGGTATGGAGGTTTCACACACAATAATTTTTAAAAGAACTCTGGCAATTTTTTTCTTTTTTTTTAATTGAAAGAGCATCCTAACTGAGTGGGGAGATGCTTGACCTGCAAACCATTGGATGAAGGAGAAAATATAGGATAGCAACAATCTATGCTTGCTGTACTCTTCAGTTTTTCTCTCTGTTATCTGTTGCCGGTCTCTTGGAGACAGGATAATGGGTTAAATGAATATTTGGTCTGACATAGTAAAACTATACTTATCTGCTTGCATTCCATTCCGGATTTGTAGTATCAACAGGCCCAGCTGAGTCTTCTCTTGCAGAGGGCCATTCCTATTGAGACTGCTTTGGACTTGTCATTTAGGGACACATAGTTCTGTAAGTGCTATACCTGAGAGGGCACCCAGACCTTTAGTTCAAACTTTACTGAAACAAAATCAATGAGAGTACAGACTTTTAGATAATGAAATGCTTTCCTGTTTCTTGGCATCACAAATGAACGGGTTTTCTACAAGACCCGCAGGAGCTAGAAGAGAACTCTACCTTTTGTAAGGAAGAGCTCCTGAAGAAAAGAAAAGCTATGAGAAAGAAAACATGCAAGCAAAAATCTCTGCATTATACAGATTTGAGAAATGAGTGAGAGACAGGTATAACGAAAGGCTTTAGACAAGCTGTGCAACATTGACTAAAGCGCCGTTTCAGCTGAGGGCTCATTGAGATCCAGTGCCAGGATCTCATAATCTGTGGCAGGCTGCGGGCAGCTTGCAAACTAATTGGATAAACAGCTCCCATCCCTGAAGTGTTTAAACAAAAGCAAGCAATCCCTTTCCCCTAGAGGAACTTTTAGTGGAAATTAGCAAAAGTAATTAATCCAACTCTTTTGTGCTATATCAGGCAGACCTTTAAAGGTGCTCCAGAGCACATGAGCTCTTAGGCACAAATCACCTCTGCATGTGAAGAAAGATTCAATGAAGGTTGGTAGAAGTGAGAAACAATAATGCAAGCATCTTTGTGATGACACTTCTTGAGGTATATTTCAAATAAAAACCAATCCCAAAACCTTAACTTTAGAGAGTGCAGCTGAATAGTAGGCTGGAGATGCCTAATTCCAAATTTCATGGCTGCTGTCAAAGCAGGTAACTAAGAGAGGTCTCTCCAGCGTTGGTCTATGTTCTTTATCACACTGTGAATCTTTTCCAGGCCTGTGCTTCCCATTAACTCCTAGACCAACTGCACCGAGTGCAAAGCTGCGGTCTTCTGCCCATGTGTGCTTTTTCATTCTGTGTCCGTTTTGGGCCATTCCTCTTGGATTTTGGCTTACATTCCACTGACTATCCCCAGGCTGGTTGCCAGCATCCATAGACAACTCTTTGCTATAGCCTTCTCCTTAAAACTTTGAAGCACCCACCGGCTCCTTGTCACCAGAGCAATTCCCATCTCAGTCTTCTCTCTTCAGTCATCTGGCCTGGGGATCTCTGCAATACTCCCATCAGGCTCTGCAGAGAAGTGAGTAACAGGGTATTGCCCCCAAAATACTCTGTTACTCACTGGACTCTGCTTACAGTGATTGACCAATAAACCCCTAAAGTGGAAGAATGCTCAATGGAGATGGGCAAGGGCGATTTGCCCATGAAGGTGAGGGAATAATGCGGGGTGTCACTGGCCACAGCTGTTGCAAAGAAATCTGACTTTATCTCAACACAGAGGGGACCACTGGAGGGTGGCCTTTGTTTTAAATAAACAGCTATCAACAGTTGAGTGGATCGACTGGCAGCGTAAATGTTTCTCCCTGAGTTCACTGAAGGAGTGTGAATGTCTCCCCAAGTTAGCCAGAGCAGCACAGGAGGAGTGAATACGTGGCTCAGCCCAACATAGAGAGTTTCATAGAGTATGAAAACTAAACAGAGAACAAAAGAATTTTGGAGACAGCAATGGGCTTGAGCTGACTTCGAGCACGTGTTCCTTCCCAGTGATTGGGGATGCCCAGCATCCTGACAACGAGCAAATTATACAGACGAGTGATGGGAATCCCAGCGGTATTGTGGTTGAACCGTGCATTGCAATTGCTTTGTTTGGTGAAGTGTAGCTTACTTTTCGGTTGTGTTTTCTGCGTATTTTGCATCCCTCTGCTAACTCAGAAATCCCACGTAACATCAAAAATCTTCAGAGAAGTAATATTGATATTAAACATTACACCCTCCATGCATGGAATATCTGAAAGAAAGAACCGAGTCAGAGAGTATTTGACTCTGACACCTGCACAGAACCATATCTGCCAGACAATCTCTCAGCAGCTTCACTGCACTCTTTGGAAGCCTTTCTTCTAGGAGAGCACAGCTACTTGCTGTTGCTGAGGCTCACGAATTTTGCTTTTTACTTTCTGGAAAAGGGATCCACTTGTGTTTGTCAGCATCAGAGAGTCACAGGAGACAAATTTTGTATTTAGTTGGAAATTCCATAAAGATAAGTGGGAGATCACATGGAAAGTTTTTACAAAGAATTGACTGCTTTGTCCTCCTACAAACCTTAAGCCTTTCTCTGCTGCAAACTTCTCAAACCACACTTTCTGCCTGATTCTGTATTGTCTGGTTGCTTCCAAGAATTCTCCCAGAAGGATGACATTGCCCATCCATTTTTAGCTGCTCAGATTGCGTTTCTCTATTTGTCCTTGCTTTGGGACTTCCTTGCCTTACTGCTACAGTTCCGAGGAAACCTGTGGATTTTGGAACTGTTACGTTACAGATAATCCAATCTATAAATAATACAGCCATGCAAAGAACACACTGGACCATAATACTTTGTGCATGGTTTGGCCTAAATGACCTTGCTCTGATTTCTGAAGGGTCGTTTTGTAATTTAAAGGTTCACATGAATTCCTTGTCCTGAAAGATTAAACTTCTGATAAGGTCACTGAAGAAAGATGGAACCATTCCAGAACTTCTCAAGATGAAACCAGCCATGAGAGTACTGCACATGTGTGTGGAAACCTCATTTTTCTAAGTGATTACTTTCCTTGTCCAGTCTTACAGAAAAATTAGCCTGCTGAGAAACAATTGCTGTAATTGAACTGAAAGCCTGCTAGGTAAAATTTATTCCAAAGTACAGATTTAATGAAGTTATCTATAAAAGAAAACATCAATATTGCCAGTGAGTCGTTACGCTACTGTTCAAAATACTTTCTATTGGTGGGAGAAATTCCAGCGCTCTTTTTTCAGCCCCACAATTACAAGGCATGCTATAAAGAAGATTACAAATGGTATTTTCAACTCGTGCAAAAAAGTTACACAAAATTGCAGCAATAGTTACATTCGAGCTGCATTTCCAAAGCAGATGAAGGGGCAGGAGAAGAGAAGAGCCACAGAAGGGCGAAAGAGAAGTTCTGTGGGTTGAACAAAAAGCCATAATGGAACTGTGCAAATTCATGCTGTTCCTCCCCCAAATGAATATTCTCACAGTCAAAATTTTGTTGAAGATTGAGGCCAACATTTCAAGTGATCTGATTTCAATCAGCTGTCTTAAACCATAAATAAGAGCATTTTTGGTTTGGCTTAACAAGCATCTAAAAGCACAATAAGCAGAAAATCTGCACATCCATAATGAAACTCCCTTGAATAAGTCAGATTTCCCAGGAGATTCAGGGAACAGGGTCTTTTTCATCTTAAAAAAGCCAAAAGAACTCATGCCTTCACTCAGCGATTTAAAGGCAAACAAGTTCTGAGGGGTCACTTGGCTGCTACCTCAGTCAAAGGTACTGGACTCTGAGCACTTTCAAAAAGATGTCCTTGATTTTCAGACTTATCACAGAAAACATGTCATCCAAGAAAAAATGAGATAAAGTGGATTCAGACTCTGCTTCACCCTCCATTAAAGCACAAACATACACTCTACCCTTCTCATTAATACAAATATGAAAACACTGACAGCACTGGTTTGGATCAAAATGAAAAGGAAGACCAGCTCTATCAGTCAGCTCATCGAGATGAGAGCCGTTAGTGTTGGCAGGGCAGTGCCAGAAATCCTCTGTTGCTCTGCATTGAAGTCTCTAGCCATCATACTGATTTATTGTCTCCAGACTAAAAAGAGAAAAATGCAAAATAAACATAATACTTACCCTCAAATGAGCTACTGTGAATATAAATTTGCTTACATCCAGTTTGTCATCCAGTTATTTATACCAAAAGGGAATGTAACAGGAATCCCACAGAGGAGACGACTTCTCACCCTAGTAAGACTGTTACTTTATTGATCATTTGAAATGAGGTATAAACATTTAAAATATCTGTGGCTCTGCACTCTGAGGATTTATATCTAAATTTCCTAGCTAAATCCAATTGTCGTTTTAGAATTGTAATCCTGTCCTCAGGAAGTCAGATCCTGTAAAACAGCTAGCTGAAAATGAAATTTAAAGGAAGAGCTCTGGTAAGATTCTGTACATTGGGGTGAATGAAAAATTTGCACATTCCATAACATAGCTCTGTGAGGGAAAACTGTCATTTAAGGCTGCATTCACTATGTAATACATGATGTTAGGTAACTCATTACAACCCTCATTTGAATGCCTAACGCAGCACAAACCCTGCTTTTGAAAAAGAAGCCACCCGGAAGGTCCCACCACAAGGTCAAAGCACCATCCCCACAATACTAACCTCTCCCCAAAGAAGTCTCCCAGAACAGAGGGATCTCTTGACTGTAGCTGCAGCCTGCGCTGGAAAACAAGAGCGTAACTGCCAAAGCTGCCGCAATTGTCACAGCAGCCATGAAACGTTCCCTCAGTTCCACACAAACGGTGTCTGTGTGATATACGGAGCATGGCTGAGCACTTTCATCTTTCTCATCTCAGCAGCATCAGCAAGGGGAAACACTGCTAGCTCTCCTGCCTCCCCTCAACAATAAATTTAGTCTTACGGCAGTTGAGGATTGATGAAGATTAAGTATCAAGATGAAGATCAGGTATCAAGAGGGATCATTTACTTGCTCTGCACTGAGAACAAACAAAATGACAGTTGTATGCATATACGCATACATATAACTATCATTTATACATATATATAAAAAAATATGTCTGTGTAGTGACTTTTCCCTGCAGGTAGAAAGCCTGGAATGAGCCAGCTGTGCAGGCATTTCGAAAGCAGCTGTTATCCTTCTGGCCTCTTCTGAGCAGCACGCAGGACAGACTGAAAGCCAGCCCACCCCAGGAGGTTGTCTGAAGCAGGGAGCAGGTCTTGGCCGGGGAGTGTTTTCTTCTGCTGTGTTTTCACCGGTCCTTTCCCTGCAAACCCAGAAAGGGAGAAACCCTGCAGCGCTTTTGGGTTTGCAATGGAATCGTACCACCTGGGTGTAGAGGAGGCTACAGCCACTGCGTGCTGCTGCTCAGAAAACCCTCAGGCATCATCCCAGTAGGCACTGAAAATGTGTTCTG
This sequence comes from Grus americana, assembly GCF_028858705.1. Lineage (NCBI taxonomy): Eukaryota > Metazoa > Chordata > Aves > Gruiformes > Gruidae > Grus > Grus americana. The sequence continues at coordinate 78,793,347 of NC_072891.1, forward strand.
GATGTTTGCACAAACTAAGGTAAACTGATGACGCAGGTGCAGGCTTCAGGGCTCTGAACCACACAAGGAGAACAAAAATAACTGGAGACTTGGAAATTAAGGTGATATCAAGCAGAAAAACTGTACAAAACTACATTTAAATGCATGTTTTAACAGAAGAGACTGAAATATAACATCAATTGCTAAATCACTGAGATGTGACCTGGAAGTAACAAGATGGATCATGCTAGTAGCAGCTGGATCACAGTGCACATGTTTTGGGGTTTTGTTCACATTTAAATAATCCATAGTGTCTTGATTTCACAAAGCTTCCTTCGCATACAGATTCCCAGCTGTAACCAGCTGTAATGTGCCTGATCCTGTGCTGTTCATTTAAGAACAGCATCCATTGTCCAGGTGAGTTTTCCTGTCCACGAATCCAGAGGCAAGTCTTATGCACCACACAGTGAGAGGAAAATTACATGTAAGAAAGGTCTCAAAGGGCAAAAATTAGAACCAGAAATGCAGGTGAATTTGGAAACCTAGACTACAGACAGCCATCTTCAAAAGTGATCAAAGAAAAATTAGGCATTAAACTACCACTCACAAAGTGCAGGCAAATCTGAAGAAGTCTGAGAGACTGAGTTTTGCTTGGTAATTCCGGGTTTTGAAAGGGGCAGGTTCAAAATTCACGCCACACTGCTGCATCTGAAACTGGGCAACGTAAACCTGGGATGTCTCTGAGTCACCCTGACTTGTGAAAACTCTGGTCACAATTAAAAATATCTGGCATTTCTTGGAAGCCTAAGGCAAGCCTATTTCCTACGCGCATGCTCTCTTCAGGAGGGATACGCGTTCCTCCTGATGGAAGTGCAATCCAATGCTGTGGGAAAGATTTCTGTTTATTCTTTGGAATGAGTACTTCTTTCTACTTCTGCTCGTAATGCTCATTGTGTAAATTTCAGTGCAGTCCAGTCTGGAAGTTGGTTAAGAGATTCAATCTCCTTCTACATTTAAAAGTGGGAGATGGCATTTTGGTACCAAAAACTGGGTGAAAGGTTCTGCTGTCCTTTATGTTACTGCAGGTCTGGCATAATCCCATGAAAGTCGTTTCGGTGCCACTGAGCATTTAACAGTGGTTGAATTTAACCAATGGTAACAGCCCTACTCCTTTGTAATTTAATAATATGGTGTCTTGGGAGAGTATTGAAAATTATAATACGCGTAGTAGAAAGAGGGTAACATAATTTATTATTTCAACACGGATCACTTTCATCTGCCTGAGCTGTAGTCAGTTGTGTCATTCCATCTTCCTTCCCTGCTAGCCGCTGACAGCTAGAAACAAACCAACAGACGAGATGAGAAGGCACGCTCTCTTTCCCTGTGTTTGTGCAGTGACAGTTTCAAGAATTCTTTTACCAAGATCTGGGCCAGAACACTCTTGTAACAGACAAACAGCAACATTGCTCTTAATGAAGTCCATTGGCTTTTTGAGAACCTGAAGTTAAAACTTGCTTTGTTGCAGTACTAAGTATACAGAGAGTCCTTCTTTAGCACAGAGGCCTACAATAACAGAATAAAATTCTCACCACTATTACAATCATAGCCATCAACTTTGGTGTTTATTTTTTTTCCAAAACCTTTGTAGGAAAACACTGTCCAATTCACAGAAGAAATGAGTAGTATCCAGTACTTCAAAAATCAACAGTCCAATGAATATTAACAACATTATTATTTGGGTGATTAGCTCCTTTTGTAGCTGAATTAAAATAACACTTTTAGTGGGAATAGAGAAGCACCAAAACCACCAAAACCCAAAAAGACAAGGAGAAGCCAGCTGGCTTGGGTATCCTTTACCAGATCATGTCAGAAACTCAGAAGTGCAAAGGTGACGGTCCTTTCCTGGCCAATTGTAAAATCACTGTTGTATTACACATCCTGTAGGTGTGTGCCTCATGAAGTAACTACTGTACTGTCAAGTGTCCATTGGCTGGGACCCTTCTTCTGCAGCAGCAGCACAGGACTACGAGATTGTGAGCTGTCTTGCACGTTCTTTGCGCACCCTGTGCAAAAGGGAAAACAAAGCTTGGGGTTTTCTTACGTGCAAGGACCCCCAGGACTTCTGCAAGCTCATACGTCGGGTCCCCAAAAGGTCAACGGATCAGATGGCAACAAAAGCAAGAGTAGCTGATTGTCTTTGTGGATCAATTAACAAGTACCAGGGTTTGAGCTCTGCCAATGGGTAGAAAGAATCATCAGAACCATGGTGTATAGGGAGAAGAGGGGTGCCAGCTCCAAGCATCTCTCTTGGGAAGGGAGTGCTACACGGGTGCAAGTCTCAAGTCCTGCCATGCAGGGAGATGATGACCTCTCTCCCACAGTTGAGTGAGGAAGAAGCATAACTTCAGAGGAAGCCCTTGGAAGACAAGAAGGCTGCGCAGGGAGTGACAGGAGAGAGTCCGAGATAGCTCGCCAGGGCTTTGGCTCGACACACTGCCACACGAAACCAGACGGCCAGCCTTTGACTGATCTGAAGGTGGTTCACTGTAACTGAGGTCATTACTGGCTCCAATACATGAAATCACTCTTCTTACAATTATACAGAAGCCTCTACTTTTCCCCACACGTTGACTTTGAACTGCACTTCCTAAACAAGCATTTTATTTAATTGCCAGTTTTCAGGCCTTGAAATTGCATTAAAAAGGCTGACACAGAAGTCACTGGCTCCAAAATATTTCCCTGAAAATGGTGTGAAATCAAGGATATGAAGAAAGAGAGCAAGCTAGAAAGTATGAACTTTTAGCCACGCTTGGAGCCAGAGATATTCCCCTCCCAAGCCCTTGTAAAAATGCAATTTCTTGAAAATGGTCACAAAACCTGCCCTTCTTTAAACTGCACAGCTCTTAACAGTCCAAAGCCTGCTTAACCTTAGAGCAACAGCAGGTTCTTCTTATCTTGTTTCTTTTCTTAAACAGATCTACCAGTTTGCTAGAAGAAGAGACAAAAGAAAAAGGAAAATGAAGCCAAAAGAGCAGGCACCTGTGCTTAAGGTCTCTTTATATCTACAAAAAGTACCATTACACGTTCAGTAACCGTTTTGCCGCTGAAAGTGCATTAGAATTCCATAGTTCGCCCTATGTAATTAATTAATACAGCAGGGTCTGGTTCATAATTTCTTGAACATAATGGTGGCATCATTAGATTTGTGTCTCGTTACATTCTCATTGCAATGAAGTGTGTGGCATCTGCTTTTGTTTCATCATCAAGTGTCACCAGAGGCATATAAAACAGAGTTGGCTGCCGAAACTGACCATGCAAAGCAGCTGATCATGATCTGGAAGCCACTGTCCATACGATTTATGTTACAGCCTGCAGGTGCTGGTCAGGAGCCAACAGCGCACAGAAATTACTAGTGATGGCCCACACTTCTCCTTTCTGTTATTCAAACTTTTTTCCTGCTCTCAGGGCAGAGCTGCCAATATAAAAGGGTACTGAGACACTTTACCTCTTGCCCTGTTATTCTAATTGATTAGGTAAAAACACAACCTACATCCTTTTTCCTATCGTGTTTCCAAAGATCAGCTGCATTCTTCATGCTCGAGGTGAAGCTGCCTATGAGGGTCAGTATGAACTGTGGACAAGCAAACATTTGCTCTTGGCTTTTTCTGTTACCTTTCAGCGGGCAAGGTACAACAAACAACTATCTTTTTTCTCCTCAGTTTCATGCAGGAGGATTAAGTCTGTGTTTAAAGGGTAACGTCTGCGGATGCCACCAAGCAGAAGGCACCTCAGAGTTCTGTCCTTTGGGTCTTAAGCACCTGACTCTTAGCAAGAGAAAGGTGTCTTCTACTTGCAGTCCTGAGCTCCCTCCTGACAGGCAGACTGTGGGTCTTTGCCTTCCAGACCTGCCTAGAAAAGTACCACGGATGCTCTGTTTCTAAATCTGTGTGTGCTCCTAGTCCCATAGAATTTGGGTAAACCTTCATCTTAGTACAATAGAATCAGAGTTCTGGTTTGCATTAGACACGCAAAAGAAGTTTTTAAGAAAGAAAGAAAAAAGCGTGGCCTATCAAAAAAAGCGTATTGGCCATCAACAGACGACATTTCAAATCAGATCCAGAGACCAGATCCAATTTTTGCACATTGTTAGTGTGCAACTGTAACTCTAGCAACACATTTATTAGGAATATAAACCAAGGCACACAGTATAATGCTCTGCCAATACACTGACGGTATCTCCTGAGCCAAATATTCCCTAGGAAAAAACAATCCTCTTTTAGAAACTACATTTAAAACACAGAAAGTGGTTCTCTAATTAAGAGTGGGTTTTAAGCTCCCAGGTTTATTGCATTTGCTAATAGTGTTTTGAGTACCCTGAAGTGATGATCTGACATAAAACAGTCATCGGCTTCCCTCTTCCCCATCAGCCAATCTGCGACAAGGCATGCAAAAGTCAGAGGACCAACTTTGCATCAGAGTAGCTTTAGGAGGGGGAAAAATGAAAACAACTGCCAGGATGGGAGAGTGGCCATTTGGCAACGCCTGGTACGGGTACTGCAGCAGCACATGATCCATCACAGCAGCTTCTGCTGAAGGGCAGACACCGGGCTAGTGAGAAGTCTTCACTGCATGCCTGATTTAGACTACAGTGTTGAGCAAGATGTTATATCAGTAATATTCAGAGTGTGTCCAGATGAAGACAGGTAGAAAAATTGATTTGGGGGAAGTCTGAAAAGACAATAGCTGCTCCTCTAGCTTCTTCTACTTGCTCTCAAGGCTCCTGTATTCCATGTACTTCTGGAAACGTCTTCTCAGTTAAGACATTAAAACTGAATTCATCTGAATTGTCTTAGGACTGGAGCTTCCAGCCTTCAAGGTTGACGAAGAAATTCAGGCTTGATATGTGAGAAGATGAGAAAAAAACCCCAGCTTGTTCTTATAAAGCACACCTTCCCCTTGCTCACAGAAGAAAGGCCCTGTGACGGCAAAAGTGTGCCTCTGCACAGAGTCCTTCAAAGCTCTGGGCGCTCTTGCACAGACCTATTGCTGAGACCATGCCTGGCATGTATGGTTAGACACAGACAGGATTTTACAGCAATCTCCTGAATGTTTGCCATGGAAAGGTGTAACAGAAATTACCACAAAGGCCATGAAAGAACCAAGCCAAGAGTTTCCAGTGTTTCTTGTAAAAATATCCTCCAGGTATGTAAGTGTGTGTGTGCATGTACATGTGCGTATGTGTCAGCAGGGTAGGGTTTTACAACAAAAATTTTTGTAAATTTTCCATAAAAATAAGCTTCTATAAATGTACAAGCTTACACAAATACGGTACTGGCAAATTTACCACGCGATGATTAGGTGATTTAGTTCATCTTCTCTGAATCAGGTCAATCATGTCAAGATAACTCCCAATAGAAAATGTCTATCATCTGGTTTGTTTTTAATGGAAAGATGTACATAAGAAATGCCATAATTCAATCAAAGTTTAGGTTTATTTTTCCCAAATTGAAATGCTACAATTCAATCACAGGTTTTTTTGGGTTGGTTTTTTTTCCAAATTTGTTTTTTTTTCTAAATGTAACCTTTCCAAAAGACCATGTGCAACATGAAAAAAAAAAAAAAAATTAGTTTGATCACTTCAGAAGCCTTAACCAGTTCTGAAGTCCACTTATCCTTCAGGAATGCTTCATCAGTTACAGAAACACAAAAACCCGGCAAAATTATTTAAGGTAACTTCATTAATTGGGAACATTTTTATTACCATACTGCAAATATTGGTTAGGAAAGGAGTAAAAAAGAGCATTCCCCTAGATTATCATTAATGAACATAGCAGTTCCAGTGTTTTATATATTATTAGTTATCATCTCTTTATTATACATTCTGTTCTTTTACTTGTATGCCTTGGTGAGTTTTCAGGTGTCCTCTTTAATTTGGTGGTAATGGAATGAACATTTTCAGTCTTACCATCGTCTGCAAATTTTGGATATGCATTTATTTCCTGAACACAGAGAGGAAGATGGAGTAAAGAGAACATCTTACATGGAGATCAGAGATGGAAGCCTTTCTCATTCTCAGACTGGGACTATCCCAATAGTACATATCCTGGTCTAGGGACTACTGAAATGTGCAAAGGCCATTGCCCTGCTGTTAATAATAGATTGGTGAGATCTCTCATTGGAGGGTGCTCTGTGTTTTTTGAACAGAAATTACATATCAATAATATATTTTATAGTATTACTCCCTGAAACCTCAGGGCAGAGTTCTCAGCATCGAATACAAATGACCACTGCAATTAATACAACCGCTAATACTTCCACTCCTTTGAAAGCTCAGCGTGTCCTGGTACCATGCATTGTCAGACTGTCCACACCAGAGAGCAGCCAGCAGTTCCTGGGGCTGTTTTAACACTTCCCATTTCTCTAAGGCAAGTTGTGCAAGGACTTCCCTAAATGTCACCAATTTGTGAGAAGCTTCTAGGGCAAGTGCAACACCCTAGGCAAATGCAGAGAGAATTCTGTATTATTTGGAATTACTTTGGGTGGAGGAAGGCGGGGGGGCACACCAAGATGACTAACAAGAAGACTTTGTTTCATATATTTTTATCACAAGTAGATCATCTGGAACTAGAGAAACTGTAAAAGAATATTTTACCCAAAATGCTCACCACAACAAGACTGAATAGCTTTTCTGAAAGACAAAACACTGAGTAGTTAGCAAAAGACATGAGTAGCCTCTGCATCTACTTGAAAAAAGGGACAGCCTATTTTGTGAAGAGTTGACAAGACTTTTAATTTCTCCTTTATGTAGCAAAAGTGAATAGCATATAAAATGTGCATGGGTAGCTTTTGTAGAAAAATGTGTACAGGTACAACATATCAAAGAGAAAAAATGACTGATGAAAGTTTATAAATCAAAAAGCCAATGTAGGCTGAAATTGCTAGCGCTCCAAGGCTGAGGAAAGCCAAAGATAGGATTGAAACTCTAGATCTTTATCAGGCCTTCCAAGTGTTTTTAATTTCCCATTTCAAGTGCAATCTTCACTTGTTCTATGAAATTCAGACCTACAGAATGGTTTTATTTTGGTTAGTTAACATGGAGTTATATTTAGTGTGGCAGGTTTAGTCCCGCTCCTTGACAAGAATGAGTCACCACAAGTATTTATTCAGAATGACAGAATTTAGTAGCGTTTGGTTCAGTCACTGAACAGACTTTAGCAAGTTCTAACTTACTTCCAAGTTAGCACTTAATCAGCACCTCAGTCAGCTTTCAGCATTCTCTCCCGAAAAACCCATTAGGTGAAATCCCATCTGCCTTCCCCATTCTGGATGGATTTATTTTCCTTCCTGTGTGTAGCACACAGTGCAATCTGACCTGAAAAAGGAGAAATGGAAAACCCTTCTGCTAACAATGAAAAAATAAACCTCCTATCAGAGTTTAGATCTAGACATGCCATGGCATACTTTAGCCCATACTGCCTTGCTGACAAGCCACACATAAGAATAGTTTTTAAGATAGGGAGGAAGAGCAATTTTAAATTAAAAAACCCTACACCTCTAGTGAATGAAAGAAGAAAGTTGAATATTGTCATTCATTCAAAACTAAACAATACCAATCCCCACTTACTGTTTTAAGCACAATGTATTACCATTGCATTCTTCTAAAATGTTAAATATTGCATGTAGCTCCTGTATTTCTCTTTTAGCATGTGCCATCTTTCAGTTCAGGAAGAAACAGGAAGCAAAAACATAGATGCAAGAAGAATTAAAGTTTTCAGAAGCTTGATGACAGACGCAAAGTCCTTGGGCTCTGGCTACATATTGCAAAATATCACTTAAAAAGTGCTTTAAAAATTAAATGAATTTTCATCAATTTTCCTTCAGGATAATTTGAGGATTTCAAATGGCATCTATGTCTTTCCACACAGATACCCAGGAGTGGAGGTATTAAAGACCTGGTCTGGGAAGGGAAGACACTTGCTCTCTCCTTAACCACAATAGACATTTTCATTCCAGATACCTCTCATCAAAGTACAATGAGGAGGAAGAAACATGCTTCAAACATAAGGAAAAGTGGTAGGTTATGTCCTTTTACACAATTGATTCATTGTTGACTTGTAGCTCTAGTTTCACTTGCATCCATTCTGCTTAACAGCTCTTGAGACTGAAGCCTTACATGTACCTACAAATAACAGAGGAGATGAGAAATGGTAGTGCAGCCATTACCCAGCCTTGGATGTGTAGAAAGCAAGCGTGAAAAGCAAAGAGCACTTGATGTCTCTTCCAAGCTCTCAGGCCTGTTGAAAAGTGCAACTGAGAAAAGTGCCCATTTTTTTCCCAGCTTCATTAGAATCCTCAGCTCTGCGGGGCTCAATGAGTTTGTGATTCCAAGAATCCCAGGTCACCTCCTCTTTTGGATTCTGAGAAAAGATGGGTGCTGGTTCTATTCCCTCAGGAATTCAAAGATTTGGAAGGATGAATTCAAAAGATAAGTGCTCCAGACCTGGCACCTTGGAGACAGATTTCTTTTAATATCTGGGTTCTAGCAGCCATCACATTTAAGCCTGCTGTGCGCATTCCTGGATGTACTCCAAGGAATACCAAAGAGATTGGATGAAAAAGACTATATCGTGGGTTTCTTCTCCCCTCAGAATAAAAACAATCAATGCAGACAGTAATCTTGGCTAATCTTACCATTAAGGGCATTCAAAACATTTTGCATCCAATTTCTTAAGGGATGGAGGAATCATAAGAAATTCCACACAGGAGATTGTATTCCCTCCCCCTGACCATTAACTGTTTGGTTTTGAACTGTAAAGAGCAACAGGGAAGGGAAGAAGAATAATTCTGTCTGTGTGGAAAAATTTTTCCCCATACTTTCTTCATTGCACTACCCTGCCCTTTCTCTGCTTGCTGCTCAAGATAATGAGAGCCGTGCACCATTTTAGGCGGCAAACTCACAAGCTTTATCTGCATACTCCAGAAGACAAATTCACCATTAACGAAACATTCTCTTGCAATATTTCCTCGCTCTTTCCCCCAGGTCTGTAATTCCTTTGAGACTTGTTCAGAGGTTACCACATTTCTGTGGTACCAGATGACTTGCAAAAACCAAACCTCTTTTTTTCCCCTTAAGGAAATACAGAGTGTTCTAAAATTAATGATGCATACAGATAAAGAAAATATCTATTTCATTTCACATGGGCAATTCATTTTGTGCGGAGTACTGTACATCAAGTAATTCAGGTATGTGCTGAATTAATCTAGACATTGAGCAAATGTGATTTGTACTGAAAAAAAGAATGAGAATATGTTAACCAAATGCGTTTTGTCTCAGGACTCTCACTCACTGAAGCTTTAGGTAAAGATATATTTCAGGGTGAGAGACTTCTACATTTACCAGAGAAGCCAATAAATACACCTAATTCTCTTTAGCCACAAACAGAACTCTAACAGCTCATGGGATGCTGGTGGTTCCAACTCGAGCCATGCTTTCAGAGATGAGTTGACTGTGTAAGAAGAAGCTTAGCCACTGAGAACAAGGATGGGTTCTGAAACCAGATGGGTATGGCTGAATCCATAAGGAAAGGAGGAAAAACCATCCAGAGGTTTTGTAGCCCAGCTATTAACAGAGCCAGGATTTTCTGCATGGCTGTTTGAAATTTACACGGCCATGTTCTGCTTCAGAATTGCCTCCTGAAGAAGATATTCTCTGATCTATCAACCAGACAGGTAGGACATCCTGAGCAGTGACTACTCAATGCTTTGAACATTAAAATCTCTATCAAAGGGCTGTAATATTTATATATGCAAAATCATTGCTTAACATTTTTTCTTCTTTTTTTTTTTTTTCTTAAAAAAAAAATAAAGCCTATTAACCACATTTAGCCTTTCAGTCCTAGGTTCTGTTCTGAACATCTCTCTGGGAAAGTAGTCCTGAGCCTCAGCAATTCAGGAATTGATCTCTGCAGAAAGCCTCCCCTCTTGGAAACATTCATCTTCCGCAACTGGAGCAGACACTTAGATGTATTTAACTCTTTGCATTGAAGAATGATAATGTTGTTTCTGAATACTGTAGGAGCTTGGTCATTAGATTGTTCTCAGTATGGTTGTATTGATTCAACTTAAAAGAAGTAATTTGGGAGAAGTGAAATAAGATGAAACACTCAGGTATTTAGTTTGAATTTTTCAGCTTGCCTGTTTTACATTGTTGGACCTTATAGTTAAAATAACAATATCAGTAATTGGAAGGAAAAACAAAAAAGATGAAACAAACAAAAAAGAAAATCACAATTGAAATAGCATGCCCAGATAATCTGCTTTTTAAAATATTTAAGAATTCTTTGAAAGAGCACTGTCAAACACATTAGTTTTAAAGGTTTTGTTTCTTCTGTAATTAACTTTAGTGCTTATCAGAGGAGAATAAAACTTGATCCATACTAAACACTGAAAACAAAGCTTTGCAATGACTGCAGATCTATTTTTTCCCTGCCTAATTGGAAGTTGCACAGAGTGGATATTAGGAATGTATATCTGTTACAGTTCTGATGCTTTCAAGAAGGAATTAAACAACTTCTCAGAGGTCTTTTCTATCCTTAATTCCATGATCAAAGGATAAAATCAGCAAATAAAAAATCCCAGATAGAATCCGTCTTATCATCCTCATTTTACAATCATGTTGTGCTGGTTTTGGCTGGAATAGAGTTACTTTTCTTCACAGTAGCTCGTACAGGGCTATCTGTTGGATTTGCTCTGGATACAGTGTTGGTAACACCGGGATGATTCTGTTCCTGCTGAGCAGTGCTCACACAGAGCCAAGGCCTTTTCTGCTCCTCACACCACCCCGCCAGCGAGTGGGCTGGGGGTGCAGAAGGAGTTGGGAGGGGACACAGCCGGGACAGCTGACCCCAACTGACCAAAGGGATATTCCACACCATGTGATGTCATGCTCAGCATATAAAGCTGTGGGAAGAAGAAGGAAGGGGGGAATATGTGATGGTGTTTGTCTTCCCAAGTCACCATTACGCGTGATGGAGCCCTGCTTTCCTGGAGATGGCTGAACACCTGCCTGCCCATGGGACGTGGTGAATGAATTCCTTGTTTTTCTTTGCTTGTGTGTGCAGCTTTTGCTTTACCTATTAAACTGTCTTTATCTCAGCCCAGGAGTTTTCTCACTTGTACTCTTGTAATTCTCTCCCCCATCCCACTGTGGTGGAGTAAGCAAGCAGCTGCGTGGTGCTGAGCTGCCGGCTGGTGTTAAACTACAACACACTTATTGGAAGGATAAAAGGACTTCTTACGGGGAAACCACACAACTAATTAATTCCTTAAAAAATATTGAACAGTGATCAACAGCTACACAGGAGAATGATTGCTTCCCATAAGCTGAAAATGCCAATAACCTCCTAAGACAAGTATTATCTCCTTATTTTTTATTAAAGAGGAATTTTATCTCATTCCTGTGTTGAACAGTGCTCACATCTTTCCAAATTCTACTAGCAAAAACAGGAGTCACCACAAGATCATTTCCAAACTCTTATGCTTTATCTGTTTGAAATGCATTGTCCTGAAATAAGGCTACATGTGGTATTTAACTGTTAAAATTGTGTTTCCCTCCCTTCAAACAGTGAAACATTTCAAAAATGAATGGCTGAAATTTCATATTTCTAGTCAGTCAGAAAATATTACATGAATTTATCTTGTTAGTGCAACTTGCAGCTAAAATTTGCAATTTTCAGTTTTGAGTACAACTCTTTGGGGTTTGCCTAATCTTTCCATGTCCCTGCCAATCATCATCATTAGGAGGAAGAATGAAACCAAAGACAACCATATACTCCACCACCAATTCCTTCATCACTTTTCTGACCCCACCTCCTCCCCACACACCAGATGTCATGCATATTAGAAGGGCTTATGTTAACTCAATTCAAAATAAATTGCTCAAGTCTGGCTACACTGAATTAAGGTAAGTCACACAGGTTTTGTGGGTGGAACTTTACCTTTTCATGCAGGACTTTTACAGGCTTCTGGAGTATAGGAATGTGCTACATTTACTAGCCTTTTCTAATTAAACAATCACCTTTTTCTGAGCATTTACTGAGGAGTGATAGTTTTTTGGCAAGTCCCTCCAACATCAGTGTCCCCTTCTGGCAGAAAAATCATCTTCCTTTACAAATAAAACCAGATGTTCAACGTGTTGTTCAAGGTTCATTTAAAATGGAGAAATAATCAAAGACATGCTGGTTGCATGTGTTAACCCTTATCAGTTTTGTTTAAACATAGAGCTAACATAAGCGGTCAAGCAGAAGTCAGGATATTTTCTCCCTTTCTACAAAAATCCAATCCACAAACTTCATCTCTGTCAGAAGTTCAGACAGAGATCAGCAGAGGCAGCAAACTGCTCTGGCTGGACATGCTTATCTCTCCAGAAGAAAACTTCACAGCAGGTCTCTGTAAGCAAGAGACTAAATTTTCAACCTTAAACCAGCCAAAGTTACTTGGAAAAAATCTGGAGCAGCATACTCCCTCATGACAGCATCAATGAAGTCTAAGAGGAGTTTTAAAGTAAGATATGCTGCTGAAACAGAGAGAACAGTCAGCCTGGGTAAGAGATATTCAGCTGTAGTCTGTGATGGTAGGAAGTGGCCACTTGTACATGGTGGTTAAATGGATGAGTGAGGGCCTGGAGGGAAGCTGCAATCCATGATTAATTTCTGTGCATGTGTTATTGCTTATCATGGTAAAATACGGGGGTTTTTTTCAGAAATCTGAAGGTAAAGGGATAAGTGTAGAATTTAGTGCAAAAAACCCCCCTTTTTTATTAAATATTTGTGTCACTGGTCAAGGAAGTTGAACTAAATATCTGTCGGTCATCAAGAGACATGTGCAAATGAACTTGTAGAAGAAAGTTTAGTTGTCAGACATCTTCCACCAAATATTGCTTCAACATTGGGTAGCCGTGCCATTGGTGTCCAATTTCACATGCTGATGTGGGAGCAGATGGAAGGGAACTCTCAGTCTATCCAACTGTGCTGTCTTTTCTCAGTCCGTCACTGACTGCATAGCAAATTGAGCCCAGGTGAAGGCTTTCAGCGTGCAGAGGATCTGACCATCTAAATGATGAATACACTTTCTCCTCCCTGCTGTGGGCAGAGCTATTTGTCTTATTTAATTTTGATTGATGTTCCTACTCAGGAAAAACAGTGGAATTGATAGAAAACAATCGACATGCACAGTGTGAATACATTACAATGAATTTATTAATCTCCCATAAGCAAAACCATGCTTTTCCTTTTGAGCTCAAATGCCATTATTTGGAAGGGTCACCTACAATTCTTCCTTCCATGCTATTTTTAATCTTTGAATTCTTATAAATGGGCAAGACTATCCAAAGTCATACAGCTTAGTGCTTGCATGTGTCTGTACTGTGTTTTGTTTTCAGAATCTTCCTGCACCGTTGTTGCAGAAAGAGTGATACACTTCACTCGTAAGAGAGAAGCAACAATATACTTTATTGATAACAAAATTAAAAAAAGATAACAATGGTAAATGCGACAGTGGTTTAACAAGATTCGATGGCAGGGTACACTTGACTATTTACTGCATAGAGGACAGGGTCAGACAAAACCATCAGGGAGACCCTCCTGTTGAGTCATGAGGTTCAGAAAGGACCCCCTTGTTTTCTAAACTGGATCCAATCCTAGTTCCAGACTTGATCAACGGTTTATGTCGAAAGGATTATATATGCACAATCAATCTTTTACACCACTCAGCTAAGATTTCAAAGTTTGTCATGCTATTAGTCACTCATTGAGAATCTGTTGTGGCAAGGAATCTCTCAACCTTGAGGAGTAACCTTGAGAGGCATCCCGACTCAAGGGGAGATCCTGGCATGCAGCCCGCTGCCATGCAGGAGAGCTCAAAGGGCTCTGGGGCTGCTCACTATTTATGGAGCAAGGTGGTTGACTCATGGTCATATTTGCCTACCAAGCACAGATGCTAGTGTCTTCCAAATTTGTCGTGAGCCGGACATTGACCAGCACTGTGGTTAGGTGGCACATTGCCATAAATTAGCCCTTGGCTATTGTAGTGTTATCCATGTCCAAATCCATCTTGAGCTGGGTGCAGCCATCACAAACAAACGCATCCATTACCACCACCGCTGGTGGTTATCCCTTCAGCAGGGTTAGGGGAAATAAAGGTCAGGTTGGGGCGGAGGGGGAGCACACTGTCACAGCCCTGTCCTGTTGCCTCAGAGATATGAACATGCCAAGTCATAATTTGTTCCAGGGACAACGACAATCCCAAATTTCTGTCTAGACATTTTCAGCATGTTGAAAAACTTTAGCTAAATAGCCTTCTAGTAAGGTGAAAGATAGAGTGTAAAGCTGGCACTACTGTAGGGATAAGAGTGGAAGACATTTCTTTCCCTGAAAAGGAAATAATAGGAGAGGGAAGGATAGATGCTTAAATGACAGTTTGTCTGCCCATAACAATGATGTATAGATTTCTGTAATGTTTTTTCAGTACTTAAACACAGAACTGAATGCAGAGGGCAAGATGAAACGCAGAGCAAGGGAAAGGCAATTCGTTAAAAGCTTAGAGCAAGTGAAACTTTTGTGAGGCACATCGCAGCACTCGAGCGTTATGGGATGTCAGCGAGGGAGATGAGGTCTCATCTCTGGACTCGAGCTAATTTTGGGGCTATTCCAACCCGCAAGCACTTTCTTTCACCATGTCACAGCAGAGAGGCTTCTGAATTCTTCCTAACACCGATGGCACAGTTCTCTTCACAGCTGCATACTCTGACTTGCATACAGATACGTAGAACAAGTGTAAAGCACCCCTTCCCGCTCTCTGAAGGCTATAGTGACAAGCACGGCCAGCTTTCCTTTTACCCAACTCCAGTGAAGAGCTCTAGACAGGAGGGAAAGCCTGAGCTCTCTCCTTAAATGATTGGCACTTTATCTAAGTAAAATGTCAAAATTTGTTAGACCCACGCAACCTGATCTGTCACTGAACCTTTGAAAGCAAACCCGCTAGTACAAGTTATTTTTTAGTACCAACTCCAAGGATGCTATTTGAAATCAATCACCTCACAGGCAAAGCTGGATTGCTGTCTGTTACACATTCAATTGCAAGCAGTTAAATGCAGGGGTTTAAAAAATTTCTGACTACTCCAACCTTGAAATCAGTCTGAAAGCTCAGTCTGACAGAAGTAATTTTCATAGTCCTTGTTCATAAATCAGCACTCACATTCCACCATGGGCGGACAGGAGACTTACAGTCAGCTGGTCAGACCTTTTATGTAACTAACCAGATTCTAACTTGAAGTTACTGTGCATCAACCCCATAGAGGCTGTGCACTCTCCATTCCTGGAGTTTCCAAGCCCCAACCGGACAAAGCCCTGAGCAACTTGGTCTCGTATCCTAGCTGATGCTGTGTTGAGCAGGAGGTTGGACTAGGGACCTCCTGAGGTCCCTTCCCACCTGGATTAGTCTGTGATTTCAGGTGCACAACTTCAGTTGGAGTGCTCCTACCAAAGTCCTACAGACTCTACTAAATCTGGGCTAACAGAAGCCAGCTTCGTTCCCACAGGTTGTCTTTTGGCGTCAAATCTAATTAGCCACATGAGTAGAGGATCTTGCCTGCAGAGAATCAGGCTTGCAGAAGGAGGCTTCTCAGCAAGGTGCAGGTGTCGGGGTCATGCAGCGTTAGCAGGTCGCACGTTCCCCACTTGCAAAGTTGCTAGTGAATTGAGATCAGAAAAGTAAAACTAAAAATAAAGAGGTGCAAACAAAAGGGCTTGTATTTCTCAGAACTATACAGTGGGTCCCTACCCATGCTCCTTTCCCAGATACACTCATTCATCTCAGGAGTGCCTTTCTTTTTGTATTTATGGCTGTGGGAATCTGCACAACAGGACCTTCATGAACCACAGCTATCAGTCTCAGAAGTCTTTTTGTTCTGGTAACTGGGGAAGTGTGTCTACATGCATCATCTTAACGGATCTGCTTTTCATTTCAAGGAACAAGTACTAGCAAATGAGGCTTGTTCTTCCCACTCATTCTGCTACTGAAGGAACAAAGGGAATGCTTTAATGGGCTTCCTAAGTAGGCAAAGGAGCTGCAATGGCTATTCTGAAACTCTCTAATGACCTATATACTTAGATGCTTGGCCATATTTCTTCCTCTGTGTACACCCAAAAATGAAAACTGGTAATTTTGTTGAGGAATCATCAGTCCATTTACATGGGCCAATGGCAGACGTGCTACATTTCCCTATGCATTTAAATACCCCTACTTGCAAATTCAATTTAGCCGTTGTTTGGCTGGTAGATGTATTTTAACACACAGTTTGGTTTTTATTAACCACCCAAGAAATCATGTCAAATTAGACTTCCCACCCACCCTGGGGAAATAAATCATGAACAACAACCTCTGAGTTCCCAAGAAGCAGCAGAAGAGTCAGACAATAGAGCATGAAGGAGGGGAAAGGGGAGAATCAGGAGAAGATGTAGGGATCATTTTAGTGTGTCCTACCACTGGGATTAATTCAAGCCAGGGAGACCAGCAGTCTAACTTATTTCCCAGAGAGATACACCAGTGGACTCTTCCTTTCCGTTGGTGATGCTCCACAGTTAAGATCACGAATGCTGTCTTAGCTTAGATCTTTTATACTTGAACTGAAGATGGTACTATTAATTTCAGCTAGAGCAGAATTAACTGTCTCTCTTTTGCCTGAGTTGACCTAGGAAAGTAAATGACTTGTGCTTTCTGGGAAAAGTGAATAGTTCCATTTCATGCCTATGTCAACGTATGTGTAAACCGGTCGCTGCCTCAATTCCCTATAGAGCCATTTTCAGGAGGGGAAGAGAACAGCAGAGGAAAAAAAAAAAAAAAACAAACAACTTTTGAAACAAAACATCAAGAATCTGAAAGCATTTCATACCATATTTTATAAAATCTGCCCTACCGCTAGATCAAAGAGTAAAATGAGCTTCATGTGCAAATTTGCATTTATCCATATCCATAGTTTTGTTCATTATCCCAACAAGAACCAAACATATATTCAACAATGATAAGTAACCAGAAATAACACAAAGAAACTCTGTAAGACAACTTGGAGCAGGGGGGAGACAAACTTTTTTTCCCAACAGGAGATCTGAGGGAGAAAAACCCCCAAAAACCTCACAAAGATTGTTTTAGAGCAGAATGCGCAGGAATTTAGTTGATCACCATTTCAACATGCCCGCATAAAGAGGAGGAAATATCTGAGGCTCGAGGACTCTTCATTCTTGCAAAGGAAGGTTTAATAAGGTGCAGATGTTGAGAACAGCAGCTCTCCCTGACAAATGACAAAGCCTCCTGGCTGGCAGGTAAATGGAATTAGACAGGGACTGAAGGCACTCTCATAAACTGGAACTGAGAAACACGGGAGACTTATCAGCTTCCCAGCTAAGTCTGTCGTTCGCTTTCCATGCCGCGGTAATTAGCTATTTGAGACACAACCCTTGGTTTCCACAGGGTGAGTCAAAACGACAATAAAGAGGCAGGCACAGTCCTGAAGCCTCAATGCAACTCGATAACATCAGTCCGCCTGAAAAACATCAATGCCGAAGTACCTGAGTAAGGACTACTGACGTCAAGGCTCACGTGGCAATCGCACACAGTAGAGCTCCGTGGTCCAAGGAAGGGAGAAATGCCTGTGGACCAGCACGCGGTAAACAGATGGCCTGGCAGCATTTCCAGGAACACCACTGGAAACAAAACGTTTCAAGTGAAGCAGAACCAGAGCTGAGCCCCATGCAAAGCTGCCTGAAATCATCCCCATTACTGCCTCGGAGGCAGAACTGCCATCCTGGCTGGGAGAACACTTCGTACCATGTTGAGTTACTCTACTGTGAGCTATGTTAAGCAATTTTACAAAGCTTTTATAACCAAAGGATGAGGGAGTTGTTCAAGCCCAGACAGCGCTGGACAGCATTTGAACTACCATCTCACCTTGGCACCACCTCCTTTTCATTTCACTTCACAACGCAAATGACACCACAAAGGCATCAATGGCAGCAGCTCGGTGATTTTCCATTGGTAGAGACGACACAATTTTAATCGTCAGTTGTCTTAGTCCAGGGCAGATCTGCTGCAACTCAGAAAACTGCAGAGTTGTGCAGGTGTGCATTTGACTCTTAGTTGAGATTCCATCTGATTAACTGATTTGCTTTCCACTATCAGACTGTCCGTCATCAGCTGAGATGAATGAACAAGTCTCCCCTCCCCTCTGCCTTCCAGTTTAGAGAAGTTGAATGAGAAGGAAGGAAGAAATAAAGAAATTTTAGGCAGATAAGGAGAGACAGAAATTTTTCAGAATATGTTTCTTTTGGATCAGCCTTTCAGGAATGCATTTAGCTATGAAGAGGAACATTTATTTTCTTTACGCACTGGAATCAAAATAAAGAGTGGATCCCCAAGCACATTAATCTGTTCTTCCCTCTCCAAAACTATTCCCTCAGTCTTCAAATTTTGACCTGTCCTTTTGAAAGGGCTTTAATTTGGTTGCTTTTTGGCAAGCAGCAAATTCTTAAAACTTTTTCATCTTCCTCCATCTCTTCCCAACAGGAAGGTAAGTCACATCTGCTTTAGAGCTTCTGCCATGCTAAGGGTCCACTTTGTGAACATCACCTGGGGACGGGCTCTGAGCACAGTTACCTAACAGTCTGTTGTCTGCAGTGGCCCACTGCAAATCTTCAGCAGGCTGTACGATGACTTTCCTAGTACTTACTTGCTTTAAGAAGCCTTTGCTTTGAGAAGTATCCTCTTTCCATGTAGTTTCAGGAAATTTCCTACCATTCCCCTTACACAAATTGTCCTTTATTTGTGTTTCTTTCTGCCAGGAGTTGGACTACAGGTGCTGGATCATGACTAAGACACTGTTTTGAATGCCTGTCCAGAAAGATGAGAAAAATAAAATAAAATAAGCTTGATGGTATTCCCTTGGGCTTTTCCTCCCTGCTGACAAATACCAGCAAAACGCTGTTTGTCAAGCCAATAGGTCTGAAGGGGAAACAACTGCCCAACATGGCAGACAGCAAAACATACAGTACCTGGAGTACAAAGATTTTGCAACCCCTTTCTCCAGTTGCGCAGCAAGACACTTTGTAGGCCAAGTTTTCTTCTCCTGCCCTTCAGTAACGCTGACTTACAGTCCTGAGGTCTGTTTTCTTTCCTGGTAGGCAGTGAGGCCTAAATGAAGTTGCCCCGTACCAGGTGGTGCCAGCTGTTCTCATCTTCGTTATTCTGTGCAACGCTCCATTGCATCAGCTGTTCCTCCCTGTTAGGCGCTCCCAGCATTTCTCGCTCACCGTTGCAGCTTCCTGCTGTCATCTGTTATAGATCATCCTTCCAGCAAAGGGGAACGCAGCCTTCAGCACTCACACCGTCTTCCCACGTACAGGAAAATCCTTTGAATAAGACCTATGTCTTTCACTTATTGCTGTATGTTCTAATACTGCTGCTGAAAAACTGAATTTCCGTGTCCTTCTCTCCTTCCCCAAATGTTACATTTTGCACCCCAAACCTGCAAACCATTTGTTTGCTCAAGGGTCAATATCTACCCCACATGCATTTGGATGCTGCCAGTTGTCTCAGCCTCCTTTCCTTAGACCTACAACTTTTGTCCCACTTTGTGGAATGCCTCCACTTTTATCAAGGTATCTTCCCGAACATAACAAAACCATATGGGTGATGAATGGACTGAGAGCAGCCCTGCAGAGAAGGACAGGGTGATACTGGTGAATGAAAAGCTGGATATGACCCGGCAATGTGCACTTGCAGCCCAGAAAGCCAATCGTATCCTGGGCTGCATCCAAAGAAACATGGCCAGCAGGTCGAGGGAGGTGCTTCTGCCCCTCTACTCCAGTGAGACACGGGAGCACGTTGCCCAGAGAAGCTGTGGATGCCCCATCACTGGAAGTGTTCAAGGCTAGGCTGGATGGGGCTTTGAGCAACCTGATCTAGTGCAATGTGTCCCTGCCCAAGGCAGGGGGTTGGACTAGACAATCTTTAGAGGTCCCTTCCAACCCAAACCTTTCTATGATTCTATGTTTTCAGGGCAGATGGGACAGGAGAGAAAAGGAGAGAAAATGCAACCACAATAGTGAAGCTAATGGGGGTATTTTCTGGGATACATACGTGTAAAGAACTCAAGAATATCACAACACCTTGGGGCAGAGTCGTTTTAGAGCATGAAATGCATCGCCTGAAGTACATGTGGCCTTAGTTCCCATAGAAACTAGGGAATATCTAGGTACTCTGAAATTCCAGGTACTGTCTCATCTTTAGACCTTTACACCTCTTCAGAGCAAAACAAATTTCAGTTCCAAATGAAAAGTAATACATATGACATACTTTTCACAGGCCCTTGCTCAAGCAGCGAGAAATACCCCTGCCAATAACAACCCAAAAAAGTCTTCATGAACAAGTTTCCGTGTTTGTCCACCGAGAGATTGTTAAACACTGATGTGCGGTAATGGACATCCTCCATTTGTGTGGGTTTAAAGAGGGACCTCTGCACCCTTTAGCACAGAGAAATACTGTGTACAATTAATCCCTACAAAGCATGACTCAGTGCCAAATTTTCTTTTGTTCTTCTGAGCAGAGACTAAATGTTCTAGCAAATAAGCAAGGTCCCGTGGGGACTTAATCCTGAATCCTGATTGTGTCTCGATGTTCCAAACAAATAAAATTGTTTCAGCGTGGATTTATGGTTATTGAACAATATTATTGAAAGAGCCATTAATAGCTTTGGCTCCAGCCACTATTAAATCTTGGAAAACCACTTTATAAAGCAATATCCTTCATTTCCTATTAATACAAAGGCTGGAGTTGACTGAAATTATATGTGAAGTAGATAACCATATCCCAGGAGAGTGAAATAAAGATGAGTTGTTGCAAAAAGAAACTAATACAATACTGCTGAATGAGAATCATATATCTGGCAGGAGTGTACATGACAGAGATGAATGGGGCCCCAGGAGTTTAACAGCAGAGGGATCTATTATGTTGTTCAGTTTATAAGTGAGCAAATTTTAGAAACCACATTGCTTTCTAATAGGAACCAAGAAAAACACCTTTTCAGCAAGGAGGAAAAAAGCTGTTTTAAAAATCTTGTTCTTTTAACACATTTAAAATAAAAGGTAAAGAAGAGCAGCCATTTTCATTCAGTAAAGAAAAATCTACCAGTAGGGTGGTAATGGACAACTTCATCGTCAAATATTGCATACTGCAAGAAAAGCGCAACAGAGTTGACTATTTACTCTTGAGAATCAACTCTGCTGTGTTGATCAAAGTGCTAGAAGTGTGCAGTCTCTGCATTTGAGGTATAAAAGAGACTGGCATTTCACCTGAAACATTCTTCCAATATTTTTGCATCAAGAGCCTAGCAAGCCTTTCAGCTGTTTTCGTTTCATTTATTTTCAGTATCAACCTTTTTATTTTCTTTTGCTGATTTGAAAGCAAAGCCATTTCAAAGCAAAACTCAGTGTATTTTCAGAAAGAAGACATTGGGTTTAACTCTTTTTTAGAGTCAAAATATAATGCCTGTGCTGAAAGTGTGTGCACAGTATTCTGGCTATGGAATAAGGAGTACTTCAGGTGTAACATGGAGAGATGTGCTCATGCATAGGAATTTGGGATAGGTATGCCATGAGTAGAGGTTTAACATCACTGAATTATGGGAGATATGAAAAGATAAGTTAGACAGTGTTTCGGGGTACCTGTCCTCTTATAGTAATTGTGAAGTCAGATCAAATAAGTAGGGAGACATCTGCGCTCGTTCCACTAGGCCAGTTGTTGGTAGTAGTGCTACCTTTGTTAAGTTTGCTACCCGTCATCAAGCAGCTATCAGGGTGCAAGTAATTATACACCTTGTGCTGGTAGAAGCATTTGAATGTGGGCTATTCTTAGTTACTGCTGGCAGAAGAGAATAACAGTGAAGAAGCAAGGCCATAGAAAATATTTTTTTTTTCTTTTTGTGTAAGGCTTTGAAGATTCTTGGCTTACATGGCTCCATCCAAAGTTTCTAAATGATGGCCAGAATTGCAGGGGGGAAAGGTAGGAAGGCAGAAAGAGAGATTGCAGCAACGACTATAGTGATTCATGGTTTGGAACATCCTTGGAACATCCCTTTCAGTACTTGTACTTCCCAGTTACTCTTGTGAATGGTTTGGGGGCGTGAGTAGTGTAAGTATTAGAAACACTGTATTTAGACCTTAAAGTAGAAATGCCAAAACATTTTAAAGGTTTGGGTTGGAAGGGACCTTTAAAGATCATCTAGTCTAACCCCCCTGCCATGGGCAGGGACATCTGTCACTAGATAAAGTTGCTCAAAGCCCCATGCGGCCTGGCCTTGAACTCTTCCAGGGATGGGGCATCCACAACTTCTCTGGGCAACCTGTGCCAGTGCCTCACCACTTCCATCGTAAAAAATTTCTTCTTTATGTCCAGTCTAAATCTACACTCTTTCAGTTGAAAACCTTTGCCCCTTGTCTTGTCACTACAGGCCCTGGTAAAAAGTCTCTCTCCATCTTTCTTATAAGCCCCCTTTAAGTATTGAAAGGCCTCAATAAGGTCTTCCTGAAGCCTTCTCTTCTACATATTTGGTACCTTAATCTAATTGTGAAAATTTTTTCTTCTTATGCACGATCCGAATTTCTCTCACTGCAACTTGTGGCCAGTGCCTCTTGTCCTCTTGTCTGTTGCTTGTGCTCTGGCTCCACTGCCTTAACAAGAGGTTATCTGAAGCAGCTACAAGGTCCACCCTAGCCTTGTCTTTTCCAAGTTAAACAAGCACCTCTCCCCATATGTCATGTGCTCCAGCAGTCTTACTGCTGCTGACTTCTGCAGCCCATAACCCACAGTTCACTCTTGCAGGTCTTCCCCAGCCTTAGACTCTGCAACCTCATCATGCTGAGGAGTTGTCATTACATCAGCACCATGTCAGATGTTTGATTCAGGCACACTTTGGCCAACCTAAGCAAAGACAACATGGTTTGGGCACTGATTCCTTCCTGGTCTTGTGAACCTAACCGCTTAGAAATTTCTGTCTCAAATTTTCCCATCCTACACAAAGACAACACACTTGTTGAAACTCCTTAGGGAAGATGCCTAAAGTGGTAGGCAAATCAGTTCTTACAATAAAAGGCTATCAAAGAGCCACCAAATGAAGATTGTTATGGAGAAGCAGTACAACCCAGAGGATACTGATGCTGTCTTGTAATGTGACCTTTTGCACAAATTATTAGCCTTAGAAGAGATTCTTTCCTTACAGATATAACAGTAGTTCTTGGATGCTGTGCTAGTTTTGGCTGGGATGGAGTTAATTTTCTTCATAGTAGCTAGTATGAGGCTGTGTTTTGGATTTGTGCTGGACACAGTGTTGATAACACTGGGATGTTTCCGTTCCTGCTGAGCAGTGCTCACACAGAGCCAAGGCCTTTTCTGCTCCTCACACCACCCTGCCAGCGAGTGGGCTGGGGGTGCACAGGGAGTTGGGAGGGGACACAGCCGGGACAGCTGACCCCAATGACCACAGGGATATTCCATACCATGTGATGTCATGCTCAGCATATAAAACTAGGGGGAAGTTGTCTTGAGGTCCGCTGCTCAGGGACTGGCTGGGCATACGTCAGTCGGTGGTGAGCAATTGTTTTCATTTGCATCACTTGTCTTTCTTGGATTTTATTTCTCTCTGTTATTTTCCTTTTCATTACAATTATTATTATTTATTATTGTTGTTGTTATTATCATAATCATTATTATTTTTCAATTATTAAATGGTTTTTATCTCAACTCATCATTTTTCTCACTTTTACCCTTCTGATTGTCTTCCTCCATCCTGCTGGGAAGTAGTGAGTGAGCAGCTGTGTGGGGCTTAGTTGCCAGCTTGGGTTAAACCACAACAGATGCGCTCCTTTGCTCTGCACATTGACTAAATATTGCAGGAGGAACAACCTTTCTTCAAATTAGTGCATACCCTGGATTTGCAGCAGGAAAGAAGGAGGACAGAGAGAAAAGGGGTTTTTTGCCAAGATACAAAGGGACATTTGGACATTTCCAGTAGTACTGGGGAAGTGGAGAAACCAGCTGGAGCAGTGTCAGAAAACTGTGTTACAAAAGTAATTCAATGATAAATTAGAGTTACAAATCAGTAATATTTATTTATCCATTTAAATTCAGAGAGGTGCTAGGTCTCTAGGAAATGCACATTTGCATTAGTTTTAATCTAATATTCAACAATGAAGATTTGCTGAACCAAATCAAAAACTAATAATTAATATCATGGGATTTTATTTCTGGTGTAACATATCTCTTATTATTTTCTTTAAAGAAAGGAACACACAAAGGCATGCACACACAAAAAGCCCCTCACAGATAGATTCTTTGTGGAGCTCAAGGTTGAACTCTGCTTTCAGAATATCTGGGTGATTTCACCTAATTGGACATGTTTAAACGAAGTGAAATCAGTTCCACAAAAAAAGAAGAAACTCTCAGGAAGGAAAGTGTACATTTTTTAAATTGAAACTTAGGTTAAAAAAAAAAAATTAAAACCCCTACCAGCTGCATTGCCATTCTTCTGCAGAGTGCTCCCTATATAAAATATTTATTAGCTTGTTATTTTCTCCAAATTCAATTATAATTTTAAATGAATTGCCATAACTACAGTGCACTACTGACATTGTTTTTTTCTAAAATGTCAGCCAAACTGATGGCAAGTTTGACCTTGTATTGTCCTTGCAATGGAGCATGTAGAGTTTTAAGATACAATTAACTCTGAAAAACTCAGAAAACCTTCATCAGCTTCTTAATGAATTTAACTCACTTTCACAAGAGAAAATTAACATTTTAATTCCTAGTCAAGGATTTTACAAAATTGATTAAAATGATTCTGCAATATTCAAAATTATTCTGTAATGTTTTCCATACTGGTAAAGGACAGTTCTCAAAGATTCATTTTTAAAGATATTGCCCCAGAACAACACAGCTAGCCAAGAAAGTAAAATAAAACAGAAAACCCATTCAAAAAGTCATCCAACTTTCACCACAACAGAAAAAAAAAGGGGGCTCTGATATTGTGGAAGGGAGATAAAGCCATCAGAAAAGAACAGAAATATTTGTTTTAACTATTTCAATTCCTTATACAAATAGCTGGACAAAAATTGAACACAGCAAATAGTATATTTTTTTAAAAAAATATTTTTTTTTAATTTAAGAATTTAATTTCATTATTGTAATTAACATTTCATAAGTTTGTCTGAACTGCACAAATAAATAAATGAGGAGGGGAAAAAAAAGACAATTTCAGACAGGACAGACAAACATGGTGACTGCTTCCCTTCTAGTTGCCTGTGCTCCTTTCACAGGACTCAATAGCAGTCGTAAGCATGGCACAGATCCACCAAAATCAGTGGCATCATCTGCACCAATGAGAGCAGGAGAAGGGACAGCATTTTTAGGACTCATATTTCTCAGTGAAAAATCTCCCTCTCAATATTTATTAATTCTTGAGGAATGAAGGACTCTGTTGCCCAGATTCCTCTTTCTCCCACAAAAACATTAACTCTTCTGTGTCACACTAGTTCCTACCAAACCAAGTAAGTTTCGATTTATTGCTAAGCGAGCCCAAGGATTTTATTTATTTTGTTTTCAGGCAAAAGCACTGAAAGAATATAAAAATCAACCTCCGTAAGATTCTCATATATTAAAGTGACCTGATTTTAGACTAGCTAAAAATACAGTTTCCCTGTAATTTCTGTAAGTAATTTTCCATAAAATTTCCCAATTTTTCTTTTTATATTTAACTGTAACAGTGAAGATAGGTGGTACTCAGATTTCTGTCTCCCAAATTTCTGTTATACAGCTAATAAAATTATAAAATTACCTATACTTTCAAAGTCTGTTACTTTCCATCCGTTGAGTTTGAAGTTATGTTTGATTTCTCCATTCCTCCTTTCTATCCAACAGTTTAAAAGGAGTACAATGCTCTATGACCTGCCCTAGTTGATACAGCCCTTATTTTTCAAGCTGAGGTCCCACATACACAAAAATCTCACCATTTGCAGGTGCATTTTTCTTTAGCAAACTTTTTTTTCCTAGTTGTATTTGTCTTCTTCTGTTTAATAGTACTATAGCCAGCAGTAAGCAACTTATTATAGCGATCTCTCTTCAAGCAGTGTCATTTATGACAAAGCCCAAATTCCTCTCAGTGAAGTTAATTTTCTGAGATTCTCTCTACAGCTAATGGCAATTCAGAGCTGCTAAACTGAGTTCCTGAAGTGCCTTATAAATATCTATTTTTCTCTACTGACTACAGTGGATTTCTAAATGAATGATAATAAAAAAAATGTCACGTTAGTCTAGTCACCTTGATTTGCCTCCACAGTCAGATCTTTCACTGAGTTTTCAGCCTTACAAAGGGTGAAGCTTGTTCCTTTCAGGCTGAAGACAGGGGATGCAAATTTCAGAACTTCTTCTACATCTTGGAGTCAAAGCCAAATCAACACCCAGGAGGCTGCAGTCAGACTTCCTTTGTTAAAAGACAATGCTCCCCTTGGAATGCGGAGTTTCAATCTTTTCTCAAAACAGCAGGATTCACATCTCTGTTTTTGTCATGTCTCTTACTGATCCACTCCATTGCCTAAGTTCTCTGAGACCATTGTATTAAATATTGCTTTGATATATTGTGATTTTTTAAAAACATATCCTTTTGAAGTTCCCTCTTCCTCGCTATAAGAGATTCAAGCACAGCAGCTGCTTACTTTCTGAGGTAGCACAAAACATTTCCATTTCGCCTCCATCTGCTACAGTTTCACCAATAGTACCAAGATTGCCTGAGGAAAGAAAATAAGAGAGCTTTTAAGATTCTCATTGAAACATTCTGCTTGAAAATTACATCTGTCTCCTAATGAAAGGTTTTGAAAACTACCTCCCAAATTGAATCTTTCTCCAAGTGGACAGCCTGGCAAACCCCAGCTACAATCAAGTGATAATATATATTCAATACTCTTTGTAAATTTATTTTTCCTCCTAACACCTCTGAAAACTTCTATATTTTTCTGATTCTCACCTGTTTGTTCTCCAGAATCTATGAGCAGAAGACAGGAACATTTTACTTTTTCCTGTTTGTCCTGGTTTCAAGAAAGATGCCATAGCAACACGCTGTTTATTAGGTGTTCTCCTGTCCTTATGTTGTGGTTTAATCCAGCATGCAATCCAGTGGGATGAGGGAGAGAATCAGGGGAAAAAATAAATAATAAATCATGGGTTGAGGTAAAAACAGTTTAATAGGACAGTGAAGGAAGAGGGAGAAAAAAAAAATAATACAATCATGTGTTGGGTTTGCGTGGCAAGGTTTTGGTAGTGGGGGGGCTACAGGGGTGGCTTCTGTGAGAAGCTGCTAGAAGCTTCCCCTGTGTCTGATAGAGCCAATGCCAGCTGGCTCTAAGACGGGCCCGCCGCTGGCCAAGGCCAAGCCAATCAGCGCCTCTGTGATAACATATTGAAGAAGGAAAAAAACACTTAGAGAGAGAGAGCTTTTGCAGCCGGAGGGAGGAGTGAGAAGATGTAAGAAACTCTGCAGACACCAAGGTCAGTGCAGATGGAGGGGGAGGAGGAGCTCCAGGCGCCGGAGCAGAGATCCCCCTGCAGCCCGTGGAGAAGACCATGGTGAGGCAGGCTGTCCCCCTGCAGCCCATGGAGGAAGGATGAGGGGGTGTAGAGATTCCACCTGCAGCCTGTGGAGGACCCCACGCCGGAGCAGGTGGAGGCACCTGAAGGAGGCTGCGGCCCGTGGGAAGCCCACGCTGGAGCAAGTTCCAGGCCGAACCGGTGGACCCGTGAAGAGGGGAGCCCACGCCAGGGCAGGTTTGCTGGCAGGACTTGTGACCCCGTGGGGGACCCCACGCTGGAGCAGTTTGCTCCTGAAGGTCTGCACCCCGTGAGAGGGACTCCATGCTGGAGCAGGGGAACGATGAGAGGAGTCCTCCCCCTGAGGATGAAGAAACAGCACAGACACTGTGTGATGAACTGACCGTAACCCCCATTCCCTGTCCCCCTGTGCCGCTGAGTGGGGAGGAGGTTGAAGCCGGGAGTGAAGTTGAGTCCGGGAAGATGGGAGGGGTGGGGGGAGGTGTTTTAAGAGAGGATTTCATTTCTCATTCCTCTACTCTGTTTTGCCTAATAATAAATTAAATGAATTCCCTCTCTAAGTTTGGTCTGTTTTGCTCGTGACAATAATTAGTGAGTGATCTCTCCCTGTCCTTATCTCGACCTACAAGCGGTTCGTTATGCCTTTTCTCCCCTGTTTAGTGAATGAGGGGAGTGAGAGAGCGGCTCTGGTGGGCACCTGGCCTCCAGCCAGGGTCAACCCACCACACATCAACAGAAGAATATACAAAACAAGTGATGCACAGTGCAATTGCTCACCGCCCGCTGACTTTTATGCCCAGCCTGTTCCCGAGAAGTGATCACCACCACCTGGCAAACTACCCCAGTTTATATACTGAGCATGATGTCATACAGTGTGGAATATCCCTTTGGCCAGGTTGGGTCAGCCATCCTGGCTATGCTCCCTCCCAGCTTCTTATACACCTCCTTACTGTCAGAGCATAGGAAGCTGAAAAGTCCTTGACTTACTATTACTTAGCAACAACTAACAACATCAGCGTATCATCAACATTATTCTCAACCTAAATCCAAAACACAGCACTATGCCAGCTACTAGGAGGAAAATTAACTATATCCCAGCCCAAAACAGGGCACCTTACCGTGAAGCAGAGACACCAAACTATATACACATTACCAGAAGCCTCAGGGATTTTGTGGGAGCAGATAAGAGACACAAAACCTGTTTCATTCCTTAAGTTCTCTCTGTAATTTTGTAAAATACACATAGATGTAACCACTAGAATGAGGTCATTACTAACATCTAGCAAAAACAAATATTTCCTTCATATTTCTTAAGTGAGGGATGAGACCAATGTTGATCTAATAGAGGATGCAAATGTATGCCCGTCTGGGGTTTGCTGTGTGGGTATCTTCTGGGACTCCAGGGACACATTGAGGCCAATTTCTTTTGTTTCATTCCCTCACAGCATGAAATAAAAAACATGAAGTAGCCTCAGAACACACAAATACACTTGAGAAAGCAGTTTGAGCTGTTGGAGCGAGTCCAGAGGAGGCCATGAAGATGATCAGAGGGCTGGAGCACCTCTGCTATGAGGACAGGCTGAGAGAGTTGGGGAGGTTCAGCTTGGAGCAGAGAAGGCTCCAGGAAGATCTAATTGTGGCCTTCCAGTACCTGACGGGGCCTACAGGAAAGATGGAGAGGGACTGTTTATCAGGGGGTATAGTGACAGGACAAGAGGCAATGGCTTTAAGGTAGAAGAGGGGAGATTTAGATTAGATATTAGGAAGAAATCCTTCCCTGTGAGGGTGGTGAGGCACTGGCACAGGTTGCCCAGAGAAGCTGTGGCTGCCCCTGGATCCCTGGAAGTGTTCAAAGCCAGGTTGGATGGGGCTTAGGGCAACCTGGTCTAGTGGAGGGTGTCCCTGCCCATGGCAGGGGGTTTGGAACTAGATGGGCTTTGAGGTCCCTTCTAACCCAAACCATTCTATGATTGTATGATTAATATATTAAATACAAAGTCATCATTTGCACTGCCAGTTCTATAGGTACCTAAGGCAGAATAGTCACTGTACATGTAAAACCACTTTGTTTTGCTATCAAGTATCTGTGGGGGTTTTTATGTAGTGTGGTTCTCATAAGTTTTGTTTTCTACAAATTTAAAATTATACTAATATATAAGGTAAAAGCTGGACCCCATACATGATCCATTAAGATATTCATTGCAAGAGCAGAGATAAAAATCACTAGTATTCAGCCAGCAAGCTGGTGGTGATAGTTGTCATGTTCACCCATATGTTTTGTCTTACAAATCATCGTTATACCCATATGAAATAGAAAGGTATTAGAGAATAAAAATATTCAGTACCAAGTTTTATTGTCTTAGCAAGTGTGGAAAAAGAAAACAAGACCAGTTAGTCAGTCTGAGTTTTTGCAACAAACAGATGGTAACACAGCTCAACAGAAGCAGCATGGGAAACACCAAGAGATTGTTGCAAATGCCGCCAGCCTTCCTCCCACCGGAGCACACATTTGTGAAGATGAGCAGTTCATTAATGACCATATTTCAGCTTTCCCAGAAGTGCAGTGTCATTTCAGAGAAATTCATCTTCCCCTACGTAAGATGTACCAATTATGTTCCAAGTACTGAAACAAAACCTCTCTGATGGTATTTTCTCCACAAAAGAGAGTCTTTTTTTTTTTGCATCCGACACCAGAGGAAAGTCAACATCTACAATCATATTACATAATATCTTAAAAAACCATAACCTACATCAGTAAGAAAAAAACACCCAGTTGCACTTCAGAGGCTCCAGTCAACACAGATCCCAGAGTTAATAATTTACAGGAGATACCAATGAATCGACCGTGTCCCAAAAGGAATAAAATTTTAAATGGTAAGTGGTAGACACAGTGGTTGAGAAAGTGACGTAAAACTGCCTAATGTGAGCACGAAAGCTATCAGAAGCATCAAAAGCCTTTGATTCCCAGACAGCACTCTTGCCTCTTACCTGTATCTCCTGTGTGGGTGTTCACATGAGAACGAGACAGGATCAGAAATACTCCCGCCACAACGCTGTGTCAGCCTCCACAGATTTACTCTTCCCCACCTTGTCACACTGTTAGCACCCTACTGAGCTGAGCACTTGTTTTGTGTTCCTGTCCAAGTTCATTCACACTCACAGCATGTTGTAGGAAGTTTACTGCTACACAAAGTACCTACCTTTACCATCTATTACTAAACATACATATCAGGGAAGTGCAAAACACTGTCTTTAGAATGTATTCAGTTGCAATAAAATTGATTCATTTTGTGAAGGGAGGAGAGCAGAGCTGCAGTGCAGTGGTAAATCTACTTTTTATGGGTATCCCTTCTACCTTGTGAACAGCCGTGAAAACTGCATAGTGAGAAAAAAACATGAAAAAAAAATCATAGTGGAAAAAGACCCCAGAGTGAAAAAAAAAAAACCTCAACAAAACTATAGTGAATAATTTTAAAAACCATGAACTAAAGGTCAAGGGAATAATTATTTCATATGTTGGACAGGGATTATTAATCTTCATTACTGTTTTCCCACAGGAATCTGAGTCATAACATTAGAGTTTTAATTTCTTATGTAAATTATAAAGTTGTGGTGGGTTGACCTTGGCTGGATGACAGGTGCCCACCAAACTGCTCCATCACTGCCCTCCTCAGCAGGAGGCGGGGAGAAAAATAAGATGGAAAAAAAAAAAACCCTTGTGGGTCAAGATAAAGGCAGTTTAATAAGCAGAATCAAAACATTGTTCATGGAAGCAAAGGAAAAACTAAGGTTTATTCTCTATTTCCCCTCAGCAGGCAATGTCTGGCCACTTCCCGGGAAGCAGGGCTTCAGTACGTGTAGCAGTTGCTGAAGACGATAAACGTTGTAAATAAAAAATGCCCCCACCCCCCTCCTTTCTGTTAGCTTTTATTGCTGAGCAGACACCAGACAGTATGGAATATCCCTTTGGTCAGTTTGGGTCAGCTGTCCTGGCTATGTCCCTCCCAAGATCTTGCCCACCCCCAGCCCACTGGTGTGTGTGTGGGGAATGTTGGAGGGACAGCCTTGGTGCTGTGCCAGCGCTGCTCAGCTGTAGCCAAAACACCGGTGTGTTACCAACACCTTGCTAGCTACTGATACACAGCACAGCACTGTGAGGGCTGCTGTGGGGAAAATTAACTCCATCCCAGCCAGACCCAGCACAAAAGTTTACTTAATCTTTATTACTTCTGATCATCTCAATGCATCTGCTGAGCTAGGTGAGAATGAAAAGGTACAGTAAGACTGGCTCTGCGGAACACTGAAATGCTGGATTTGATTGGTCCCATTTGCTGTGACATACTTAAGGTTAAGTATCCAAATAACACATTTATGCAAAGTAGTCATCACTGTGTTTGGATTATTAAATCAAAAAGACAGAAAGGCTCAAATATTATGTACTGAAGAGAGATGGATTGCAAAGACTCATAGTGGCATAGCATCAGGCTTTTCACTCCAGTACCTAGAAGTAATCACTAGCATATTACATGATGAAATTTAGCACTTGTCCAATACAATTTCTCTAAAACCTGAGAAATGCTAGAGATGTGAAGGACACCTTCTTTAAAGATTAGAGGTAACATTTTTTTCCA
Source organism: Grus americana (assembly GCF_028858705.1). Lineage (NCBI taxonomy): Eukaryota > Metazoa > Chordata > Aves > Gruiformes > Gruidae > Grus > Grus americana. The sequence goes on from NC_072891.1 coordinate 78,825,656, forward strand.
AAAAAAAGACATTCAGAAGATCATGCTTCTTATTCTATACATAGCAAAGTTCTGGGGGCCATCTGCTTCCATAGATTTAGATTTCAACTAGTAGTTCCCTTGAGAAGTCTGTAGGGAAGATGCCGATTACCTATAATCTTCTACAATATCATTTATAGCCTATAATTCAGTTCCAGTTTTCCTCATAATTTCTCCTTGTTTAGAAACATTTTTCTTTCTCCCCTTTTTTCCTAAAACTGCCTCTGTTTTCATTGTCACATTTAGATGACATTCAACAAAATATTGGTTTGGCAGGTAAGTGTAACTTTGGATAAAACCCTACTGGGCTGCTACAACATTTTCATTATCCTGTTACACGAGGAAAAAATGATGATAAATGTCTGGCAAATACTATTACTATCATATTTATAGATCTTTATTTGGGTGATGAAATGCCTACACTTTAACACCAAATAGCTCAGCAAAGCAGCACATTGTTACTCTGTGAAGGAATATGGTGTATAAAAGGACGAAAAGAACAGGAAACAAATTACGTGGACTTATTAAAACATCAAAGCAGCCTTTCCCAAGTTTTTCCCATCAGACAAAGTGTTTCTAGGTTGTCTTTAAAGGAATAAGATCCTGACTAATTTAAAAAATCTGAGTGCCAATAGTCATGTCACAGGTTATGTGTCACCTACCATAGAACAATTATTATTCAAGAGTACTTGTTTGCTTTTCTGTCTAATTCCAGTGAAGAACTGGTAAAGACATACTGGTTGTGATTTTCACTTCTGTTCTTATTGCAAGGATAAGTATCATTACATAATTGTACTGAGACATTTTTCAGTACTTATACCAAAAAAAAATTATACACCAACTTCTGAACATCTGAAGCATTTGAAAATGTTATACAGAGATCTACTCTTCTACAGAGAAAATCCTGTGGCTATATGATATGTATAGATCTTTTTAATGGCGTTAACACATCAAATACTAAGATTTAAGAGTAAATTTGATCCTGTATCTTATTTTCATAATAAATATCTTTAATGTTGCAACATCAGTATAGCGTGCAATAATTTGAGACAAGGCAAGCTATATTGCAAACATATAAGTTAAATAATTTATGTTTTAATAAAGACATTATAGGTATGTATGTTGTTATATTGAATCTGTAGCTATATCATATCATCCATTTCTAAATAACACTACTTCATTTTAAACCTTGTTAATTATAGAAATCATTTTGAAAAAGTTGCTTACAGGAATAATAACATAATTTCATACAGTATCTTCATACAGTTGTCACTGATCTAAGAGCTATTTTTAAAAAAATACATATATTTTAATTTTCCCCAGACTTCCAAGATGTGGAGAAAAGGCAATACATAATACCACTCTTACGCCTCACAGTCATTTTCAGGAGAAATCATTGCACATGATGTCAAATGGAGTTGTATTTAGTAGGTAAAGCCATCTACTAGAAATTAAGTTGAGATTAATAGGTAATTTCCTAAAGACTCCGCAGATAGCTCACTCTTAAGGATGCAATGTGACTTAAAGCTCATTTAAGTCTTTCTTACTATGTTACGTTTCTGTAAATTCCCCCATTTAAAGAGATTAGAATTTACTGAGTGAAAAACGTGAAGAGAGAACGTCAGGATACTGTCAGTATCCTCCCCTTTTCAGGAAGAAAAATATCAATGAAGCATCTTATATTCCCATTTGGTTCTTTGGAGGCAAAATCAAGCTTCGAAGTTTCTTGCTATTTCTTTTGTTAGAAGTACCCACTTTCTCTTTCTCAAGACATTATAAAGTCACTTTTTATGAAATAAGAAAAGTTTCAAGTCCGCATAACAAATCACTTTGTTAGAGCCATGTAATTACTTGCCTTGAGAGATTCCAGTAAAAGCAGCATGTTCTCAGTAATTAGTAACAGTAAAGCAAGAGGAGATTAGAAGATAGAAAATCACTAAAATCCTGGTACAGCAATATAATCTACTTTCCTTCTCCTAGTTAAGTTAATAAATGCCACAACAGTACAGATTTGACACTTCAAAATGTATTTCATTTTCTATCAATAAAGAAATGGGGCAGCTAAACTCTGTTAAAACAAATGAAATAAACAAAAAAGTTCCTTCTTTAACGTTTCAGTAAAATCATGTGGCCATTTGCAGAGGAGTAGTCACTTCCGTTAAAGGTTATTCACTGCTTGAGCTTTCTTTTTTCCTTTCTAAACCAGAGGTCTTTAAAATATTTATACATTGTATCAATGCCCATTGGCAAAAATCTCATTAGTTGCACCTATTTATTTTTGTAAATAGCTTGTTAAGGCACATATCACCTTTTTATATCAGGTGCGGAGTGATATGCTTTTTCTTCACTGTAAATTCTATACTGCGACTCAGTTACAGACTGCCTGTAATCCCTTCAGCAATCCATATGTTCATCCTTTTAATATCATCCTGTTCTTTTGCTTCAGTTTCAATAAGTTTGTGATGCCAACAATGACATAATCTGAAACCTAACATACACATGCTCTTCATAAATATCTTTACTAGAAATTGATCTTTTGAGTCAAAAGACTGATAAAATGTTCATGTGTGCACAGGTATGTATATATAGTGTACATACACATAGCTATGAAAATTATGTACGAAAGAGTCAAATGTAATACAAAAACACAATTCCCCTCTACTCAACACTTGCGAGCCCACATCTGCAGTTCTGTGTCCAGTTTTGGAGTCAGCCAGACAGTGACAAATTGGGGTGAATCCAGCTAAGGGCTACAAAGATGGTTGCAGGGCTGTGTAGTATATAACAGGATGGGACAGCTGAGGGTTTTTTTGTGTGGAAAAAAAAGAGAAAGTTAAGGGGGGATTTAATTGGTATATTCAGCTCCTCATGGGTGGTAATGGAGAAGATGGAGTCAGAGTTTTCTTAGAAATGCTCAGCAAAGAGATGTGAGGGAACAAATGCAATCTGTAGAAGGAAAAATTCTGATTAGCTAAAGAAAACCATTCTGCCACAATGAGGTCAAACAGTGGGACAAGAGCTCGGAGAGGCTGGCAAGCCTCCATCCTTGGAGATATTCGGTATCCAGCTGGACATGATCATACATGATCATGAACGACCTGATCAAACTTCCAAGCTGGTCCTGTTATGAGTAGGAAGGCTGGATGAGATGACCTCTAGAGATCCTTTCCAAATTAACTGTTTTATGACTCTATGATTTACATTAAAATACACTGAAGATTGTAAATAAATATCAAAGTCCTAAGAAAGTCATTATTAAACTTAATGTGTAGGCATCAAAGGGCTTTACGGGCAATGTCTAAAGGTCATTAGCATGACTTGACAAAGCTACCAACATTGAAGTTATTTGTAGCAACTACTCCAGAGGCCTTGATGTTGGAGTATCTTATGCAGTATAGATACAAACCAAGTAATCTCACAGGAGAGAAGATAATGTGAAGGAGGCAGACATGGAATTTAAAAAAAAAAAAAACTGAGTTTTTCTGTGCAGTTAATGTCACAAGTTAAACCTTTCCAAAAGTTTCACTTGGGTAAAATGGACCTTGTGTATATCTGCTCACTGTAACTAAGAAAACAATTCTTGTATATGCTGGAAGAAACAGCAGAGCACAGACAGTAGTTATAAGGAAGGCTTAGCCAAACCTCTGTACTACATCTGCCGTGTTCTAATCATTTAAATATTCACAGCAAAGAAATAAAGAACCACAGATGAACTTTGAACACCTTCACATCCTCATGACACATTTGGAGTGGAAGGGCAGAAGGTGGTAGTGACCCAGATAACAACCATGTTAGATTTAAATACAGAGAAAGGCCTAGCATGATGTGGCCAGCAAGGCTATTGGTGATTTATGCCAATTATCTAAGGGAGAAAAGCAATAAATAGTAAAACCAAGAGCCTGTCTCATGGGGCACACATCTGCAGACATCCAATGTCTTGCAGAAAGCAAGTTCCCGAGGAAGAAAAACCTACAAAGCAGGCCACTAGCCCAAACAGAGACACCTCAACTGGCTGGAATGAGTGTCCTGTTCCCTCAGGTCAATGGTGGTGGTCACAACCAGCCCTAATGCCTTGACTGGTGTGTCTTCTTTACAGAGCTTGTGAGTGATTGAGTGAGCGAGCAAGAATAAAAACATTAGAATAGAAATCAACCTGCTATTACCCATTCTACTTAGTAAATAAACTTTAGATTTTAATTTCTTGAGTGATGTGGCTTTGTCCTTGTGACTGCTTCACTCCTGCATTCCCCTGTGGTGATTAACATCGACACTGATACACTCTTCTCTCTGCTTCTTAAAAGCTAATCAAACCAGTTTTGGTTTTCTTTTCCTTTTTCAAGAAAATCCCAAGATACTAAATACGAGCAGATTCTTCCCTATGCTCTCTGTCTATATTCTCTCCAATACAGTGTTTCATCTTGCATGTTCATTACGCTAAGTCATTAGAGTTGCCATTTTCCAACCTGTAAAGTCTGCTATACGGTGTTTTCATGGCAGGTTGGTATCAGGCGTTGCACAGGATAGGTAATCTACCTGAAAGCATGTTGTAGTGAGGTGGGTGCTGGTCTGTTTTCCCAGGTAACAAGTGATAGTACAAGATGAAATGGCATCAAATTGAGCCAGGGGAGGTTTAGATTGGGTATCAAGAAAAATTTCTTCACCAAAAGGGTTGTCAATCATTGGAATAGGCTGCCCAGGGAAGTGTTTGAGTCACTATCCCTGGAGGGATTTAAAAGGCATGTAGATGTGGTGCTTAGAGACATGGTTTAGTGGTGGACTTGGCAGTGTTAGGTTAACAGTTGGACTCGATGATCTTAAGGGTCTTTTCCAACTTAAACGATTCTATGAGATCCAGCTCATTCATACACCAGGGATACTCAGCCTTCCTACACCTGCTTAAGAGACAGGGATTTCCTTCCATTCTTCTACTTCAGTGCAAAGACAGCTTATTTGATCACAAAACTGGGTTCAGATGGATGAGCAGAACAAAAAGTATGCAATGTTCAAGTTAGATGGAGAGCCTGTGCCTGATTTCAAATAATGGCAAAGACTAAGCAAGGTGATTACTCTAAGGACGCCATTACAAAGATACTTATGACATGTACCTGTAATATTCATAATACCCACATTCTGAGGGTGATTATGAGCAGGTGAGTAGCAGATTGCTTTGTGCAGACAGCTGACAATTAAAAGTCTTGGGTAAAGTTACATTTAATTTCAGTGGCACTAGGACTCCATCATGTGTGAAGAAATAATCTCTAACAAGAATGTTCTCTGCCATATACAGTTTCTCGGCTTAACCTCCACATAAAACCCCACAGCACTGGTCACACGTAATGACAAGGACAGAAGATAGAAAGGGATACTTACGAGAAAGACATCTATCTTTGTTTCCTAAATATCAACCTCTTCATTTAAATCCTTTCCCACACTTCACTCCAGTGATGATCCTTTGAAATCCAGTACCTAAAACTCTCACCACACTCCATGACAAAACTGACAAAATCAACCATGCTTACCAAATCCTGATCAAGAGAATGTGTCAACTAACAGACTTAATGCAGGAAAAGTCATTTTAAGGATGTTGTATTGACAGGAACATGTTTTTGCTTAAGCATGCTTCCATGAATCAGCTTAACATCAAAGACATCTGAAAATGCCTTTGAGAAAAAGTGTTACTAACTTTGAAGATCTTATGTAGAGGAAGTATATAGAAAATGCAATAAGCACTGAAAACACTTTTGTGAACTTCTGAGTGAAGAGCCTATTCTGCTCATGAGTATTCTTCTAAAATTTGATTCTTCTTTTCTACTTGAATGGTTCATAGTAAGCACTTTGTTAAGATTTTTTTTTCCTTTTGCAATTTGCTTACATGCACCTTTTTAACTTCCTCTTAATATAAAAAAAAATTTAATTCTAAAACCAACCCACCCCCTACCGAGTTATTTGACAGGCAAGGGATTCTCCATCTCAGACAACTCAGAAGAGCTTTCTACACAAGCTCAAGATTTTTTTCTGCTTCAACTGCAGAGGTGTTTGAGGTGGACAGTTTTCTCTATTGTTAAAGTGTGTGTTGAGATGCACCTTCTTCTGTGCTACTGCCCACCTCCTTGTGATTGCTACATGCTACACTCTTACCACAACAGATACTTATCCAAAGTAGATAATCCATTGTACTAGTGGTGTCACATACATTAGTCGCAAGATCATTACACAGAAACCACTAACAAATTCAAAAATTTATTTTCTTCATGTAGTCTTACAAAAGTACTGGGTAAAGATTCTTGCCACTGCATTCACAGTAAGTTAGCTCAATTTCTTTTCTGAATGTCTTGCCTGAGGCTGAAGAGATAAGATGGGATTTTATCATTTTATCAATGTATATAAATACCTGAAGGGAAGGTCCAAAGGAGATGGAGCCTAGCTCTTTTCAGTGGTGTGCAGTGACAGTACAAGAGGTAATGGGCACAAATAGAAAGACAGATGGTTCCATCTGAACATCAGAAAACACTTTTTCATTGTAAGGATGATCAAACGCAGGCACAGGTTACTCAGAGAGATTGTGGAGTCTCCCTTTTTGAAGATAGAAAAACCCCATCTGGATATGGTTTTGGGAAGCCTGCTCTAGGTGTCCCTGCTTGAGTTGGACCAGATGACCTCCACAGGTCCCTTCCAATGTCAAGCATTTTATGATTCTGTGATTATACATAAGGTCCCTACTTACACAGGGTGAGAACCACCTGCTTCAGGTACTAAAGTGAGACAGAAGTCGTGAGACTAAGCAGTCTTGGATGAAACCACTAAAGACTATCACAACATATACACACATCCCAGAGCAGAATTAAGGTCATCCAGGCAAGTTTAATTCTGATTTTTAGTACATCTCAAATGATCAATTTAGCATCTGAAATTGCTAAAGAAAATAATAATAGTGTTTCTGAATTGGATTACTGTGCTTCCCTCCCATCTTTGATCACCGGTAGGGTTAAGACCTTTCAGTCTACATTACAGAGGTCTGCTCATTGAGCGTAGGAGATAATGGGTAGCATCTGTGCTATGTCAGTATCACATAGCCTGTGAGGGTAATGGAGAGCAAACACAATGCCAGGCAATGTTGTGCAGTAACCCAGAGCATTTTTAACTGTTGAAGCCATGCAGAAGTTTAAAACAAGTTGACACTGAATATCCACTGAGGAGGAGAGGAGGAAAGACAGACAGTCAGTAGGTTTCACAAGGTCTAACCAAAAGGAAAAAATAAAATTAAAAAAAAAAAAAAAAGAAACGTCACTGTGTTCAGTATGGCAGGAAAATGAGCCTCTAATGGTTAGTCTCCATCACAACTAGAGACAGTACACTTCAATACTATCTGAAGGTTTCTGTTTTTTTTTCCAAGAGGTCTCTTGCTTAAGGAAAAAAAAAAAACCCAAACATATATATATATATAAACAAGAGTTTTCTTCCTCTATCTAGGAAAAAAATCACACATATAGGTGTTTTCTCTGTACTGAGGCGTAATAGGAGCCACACAATTTTCAGTCTACTTAATTTACCTGGATTTTAAAAAATGAACTCTTCTAGGCATTTTGGATGCCTACACACAATTTTCTAGCATAATACCCAAACATTTTTAAGTATTACTATCTGCTCAACTAATTGATCTTTTTCCAGTGATGGAGTGGAAGCAAGTAACATAGTGATGGGGTTGTGATTCATATCTAGATCAAGATATACCTTCATGATGCTGTACTATAATCTAAAGATGGAAAGGAAAGCAACTTTTTCAGAAACACTTATTCTTAAGTCTCATGCATTCTATCCAGCTGTTAAGTACTCCTACTTTCAGTTTACCAATTATAGGAAATCATTACAGTAATGGTGTCCAGCTGCTAGTTAGACCCACAATAGGAAATGACTGACACGGTAATATGCTATTAAAATTAATAGAATTGGCAAGATATTAAATGATTAGCATTTCTTCCCTCATTCACAAGACTGGAACAGGAAGTTAAAACTCATTCTTTGGAAATATTTTGATTGTTAAATCCAATCATTCATATCACAATTTAAGCACTTATTTTTTTATTTCAGAAATGGATTTCACTGACAATTATATGATGGAGTAAGGGAATAAATATGACACCCCTCCAGTTATAAACTGACAGTTCAGTATTCAACAGTCTAAGAGAGAAATGAAAACAGAAAGTGTAATGATCTTGTCAGACAAGTCAGGTGTTAAATGAAATTAAAGCACTGATTTTTCATGCTTCCTTCCCCCATTTTGACTGTATCAAATTCAGAGAACTTTTTTTTTTCCTCAGCTTCGATAAGAGTTAAAAGATACAACATTTCTAAGTTTCATAGAAACCAAACAGTCCAAGGGGCACAAATTGACCAGATCCAGGGAGACTAATCCATATTAGTCTCTGGTCTTTCTATCCCCTGGGCAAAAGAGCGACTTGAAAAGGTCAGCTCAGACTACGAGAAGTTATGAGCTGAATGAGTGAGCCAGTAGTGTGGGAATGTCATCTTCCCAATGGGATACCCATGAACTTTAAAGATAATATAAGCTTGTGGGTATCAAGGGCATTGTTCCCATTCCGGGCCCATAAAGACCTTGAAATATAACGTTACCAAGACCATTTGCCAGTCACTTTCCCGTGTGATGCTATCCAATCGAAATAGAAGGAGCATAAAAAATTGCTTCAATAAAGCTATCAAGTTTCATACAGTTTTCATGATTTTGGGTTACCTGCACAGGGACCATATGTAATAGGCAACACAGAAATGAAAGTATATTTTTTTGTTTTATCTCCAGAGTTCTATAGTCCCTATAAAATATATAAAATACCAGAAAGTATTTACAAACAATTTATCATTCTAGGAAGCAGATTTTAAGAAACAGTGACATGAAAGAAGAATAATCTTTGTAGAAAATATATGTCAATGTTTTCATTGAATTAAAAATTTTACAGTTACTTTCCTAAAGTTATAATAGGTCTGTTCTATGAGACTGTACCTGGAGTACTGTGTCCAGCTCTGGGTCCCCAGTACAAGACAGACATGGAGCTGTTGGAGCGAGTCCAGAGGAGGCCACGAAGTTGATCAAAGGGATGGAGCACCTCTCCTATGAGGAGAGGCTGAGAGAGTTGGGGTTGTTCAGCCTGGAGAAGAGAAGGCTCCGGGGAGATCTAATTGTGGCCTTCCAGTACCTGAAGAGGGCCTACAAAAAAGCCAGAGAGGGACTGTTTACAAGGGCATGGAGTGATAGGACAGGGGGTAATGGCCTTAAGCCGAAGGTAGGTAGATTTAGATTAGATATTAGGAAGAAATTCTTCACTGTGAGGGTGGTGAGGCTCTGGAAGAGGTTGCCCAGAGAAGCTGTGAATGCCCTCTCCCTGGAAGCGTTCAATGCCAGATTGGATGGGGCTTAGGGCAACCTGGTCTAGTGGAGGGTGTCCCTGCCCATGGCAGGGGGGTTGGAACTAGATGATCATTAAGGTCCTTTCCAACCCACACCATTCTATGATTCTATGATAACATCTTCCATATCTCATTATATTGACTCATACGTGAGGCCAGACTCCTTTAAAATCACTGTTAAACATACAAAGGTATGCCATTCTTTCTTCGACATCATTATTATATCATGCAACTCTGCAGCACTTTATTGACAGACAGGCTGAGACGTAAATTCAAATGAAAGGTCGCTGTCAGTTGATATGTGTGTGTCCCTAATAACACAACATCTATCTAGCTAGGTGAAAGAAGGCGCAAAAGGAAAATAATTGCCAGAGTATTCCAGTACTGTGACAAGTGTTGATAAGCCAGTTCCAAAGGTTTCCCTTTATTCTTAATGGTATGTGTAGGAATTGAATAACACTTGGTCTTCTCTGTCAGCAGGCTTCCTGTTTGTTTGATGCATGCTAACAATGAGTCTCTCAGTAAACTGTTTAAGAGAATACAGACAGAAGCAGTCCATGTCTACAGAGAAGCTGACATCTGAGACTAAGATTCTGACCCTGACTGCAAGGGTCAGAAGAGAAAGTGTATATGACAAACCGGAAAAGATTTGAAACCAGTTTCAAAGCAGAGGCAAATACTCTTAAGAAGAGACATTAGGTTAGCGTAAGTACAATATACATGTTACTGAAAAAAGCTCTTTGACCTATGTCATGGCAGATCAGCTAAATGACTGAAGAGTCACTCTGAACATCTATTTAAAGACCAATCTATCCCACCCACAAAGGGAAAAAGGAATCTGGCTGTAAGAAGAAGAAATATAATCAAAATCATGAGATACTTAGTCATGTGATTGATGCAATGCACTGCCATTTCCTCAGGTCATCCATGTCTAAAGTGTAGCAGACACCATTACTACGTTCAACAAAAATTACCTCAATGAGCTTCAATCCAGCATATTTCACCTTCTTTGTGCCCCTATTCACAATTAGCACAATTGGAAGCCCAACAACCCTGAATCAGAAATCCTGCACATAATTGGCTTTGCCATTACACTTTCTGTGCATTATACATTTTGTGATCCATCTGTCACCTTCAAAAGTTTATTTTTAGAAAGTGAGAGGGTCACTATTGTGTATTCAGTTTTGTATCCTGATATGTCTTTAGGAGAGCCTCCAGTGAGTGCCCACATATGAGGCATTTGAAATGAACTATTCTTTACCCTCTGAGAAAAATGCATGCAGATGAAGAAGCATCTTTTGTACTCTGCTACAGATAATTCACTCATCAAAGAAAAGTCCACTCCAGATGTGACAGCCATGAACCATTTAAGCAGTGAAGGACTTTGAAAGTGCTGTGAGAAAAAGTTTTAGGCATTATATGTGCTGTCCTTGAACAAACAAGTATATTTGTTTCCCAAAGTGTTTTTTTGTTGTTGTTGATTTTAGGTTTTGGTTTTGTTTACCCCTAAAATACAATTGCAAAGCTTGTTTCAGAGGAGGAAACTTCTGTGATAGCAAGAGGTCTCCAAAGCCTCCAGTCATCACTGTGTGTAAAATGGATGAAGTCTTTCTATAGCGGTAAGGGATCTCTTGCACTGCTTTTGTTGCAGTGAACTGTCAGTCTTTAGAGTGGGAGAGAAAATAAAAATTCCTCTACAGTAAATGAGTTAGAGCTAACTAGCTGAAAAACAACCACACGACATTTGAGGAAATAGTGTCCTCCTCTTAGGAGGTGATGAAATTTCCCAAAACAACACCTATCTTCTGCTGTATGTGTAGCATTCTGACAACTTAGGTGTATTGTGTGCAACAGTCATAATAAAAAAGTAGAAATTATGTGGAAGAAGCTTCTGTATCTAAATGAAAAAACACTTACTTTTCCTTGTTTCTTAAGAGGAAGTGGAGAAGATAACCTCCCACCACTGCTTTTTCTTCTCATATCTGTCATCCACCTTCAAAATTATTTGCAAGTAGGCCTAAGCTTTACAAATAGGGGAAAGATACTGTAAAATACTTTTCTACCCTTAAAACATTGAAATTATTCTGCTTACAAAGCTATAAATAAAGTCAGGAAGATTCTAAAGAACCCTCCACAGAAGAAGCAACAGTTTCTTTCCCCCCCAGTAGATGTCATTTTTAAAAAGGCTTTATGTCTTCTGATAAGAAACTCATTGAAAATTTGACAGCAAACACTGACATCAACTCATTTTGTAAAGCCCTATTGAAATCTTAGCAGTACAAAGTACCATTCACTTTGAATCAAACTTATTCAGTGATCAAATCTCTACTAGTACTAAGTGCCCAGCTCTCACTCTATAGTGCTTTGATGCCTGTCTTTAGTGAGACCCAAATTACCAAGCATCTTGCATCTTTCAGGGCAGGCTTTTCTGCCTTGCCTCATACTTCCCTCTGCCTTATTGATGTACCACTCTCCTTTTTATTCGTTTCTTTTTCCAGAACCCAGAGAGATCTTTTCCCAGGCAGAAGGCAAACTCCTTCTCTCATCAATGAGCTTACACTTCATTGTAACACAAGTGCCATATGGGCCTTGGCACTAGAAAAATAGTGCATCCAACTCCATGGCCAACATTTCATATATGGTTAAATTTAATGCTAATTCTAAAACCAGTGATAACATGAGGCAGATCTACTAACCTTACAAGATAAACTTCCAGCACACTCAGGAGCTAATACATTTTCTGACTGACTGCTATTCAAAAGTCTTTTCTAGCTTGGCTGGAGTTTATGAGCAATAATTAATGGATTCCCTGGGCAATCAATGCAATGGTTTTAATTGAAGGAGAAAATTAAGCTCAAGCATGAGTAATCATGGATACCACCCAATTTAGCAAAGTTATGTAGGGGAGGTAGTTATCTGAAAAAAGCTCAAAGTATAGTAATGGCAAGGAATAAGAAAAGTATTCTGGTGATGATTTATGGAATGCAAAAGAGAGTGGCACTTTAGACAGCAAAAGAGTAGTTTCTAGATTAGCCATGGAGGATAACAGGGTGCAAGAGAGATTGAGCAGACATGTGAGGCTGAAAAAGAGCTGAAGTTCAAGGACTTTAACTGAAAAGAGAGCAAAAAATGAACAGATTCTACCAACTATCACCTCCACTCCCTCCAAAAGGACAATGAAAGAATCATCTGATGGATGATAACTTTAAATAAACTTATATACCATATGGTGCACAGCTATTTACAAAAACATCGATAAAAGTATGCAGCAACAGGTAGGCATCTTCTCTTAGAAATGTGCATGTATAACCTGGTTTCAGTAACCTCTAACCACTGCCAAAAGAAAAGGAATAAGGGAACATATGAAGTGCATCCTCTTTTTACAGCTAGAAGAATTCCTGCAGAATGCATTTCAAAACATGAATGCACAAATGTTGTTTGAACACATTGTTTGAATACCCAGCAATGGTCTCTAAAAGGTTAAGGTACTGTAGGCATCAAAACAGAGAAGTGAGAGACACATGCAATGTGAACTTAATGAGGGATTTAACAGTGAATGATGTTCAATTTCAGAAAGACATTGGCCAGATTTCCAGTGGTAAAGCAGGTGTCCATTAGTATATGAATGTTTGGGATAGGAAATTTTGAAATGCCTACAGAGACCAGGAAAAATTTAAAAGTGTGCAAATGGTAATGATGCCTTATTCTGAATTACTGCACTCAGACCTCAGTCAGGAAGAGAGGCATGAAACTCATAAGCCAGTTTCAGGGAAAAGGAATAGTGATAGTGATGGCTGATGCTCTCACAAACCCATCATGAAATGAGTGGGAGTTAAGTTGTACATATTCACCAAAACATGCTTTGGAGAACTGTAGAGCTCTTATGAATCTGGGATGCATTTCAGAAATTTTATTTCAGCTTTGCCTATCAAAGGAAAGAATAAACACAAGTTTTATTAATCTTTCCTCATTCTGAGTACATGTAAGTCTGAAGCATCTTTGTCTGAGAGTGTTTTTATTGCCTTTCTCCATTGAACCTCACTTAACTCATTAGGATCATAGGGGAGCTTGCTTTTTCAATGTTTAAGCTCTTTTGTGAATCAAACTACCACAAACAACATTTTAGATACATGGCGTAAAATGTATGGATCACAGTTTTTAGATCATCTTTTGTCTGTTCACAGTCTTTTTCAGCAGTGGAAAACATTAACTCTCAATATTTATATGGCATTTTTATGTTCAGTTGTATCTGTAGAAATGTTAACTAAAACTCACTGCTTTCTATGTTTTTTTTCTTTAGCCAAAAAAAATCCCCAAAAAACCAAACCAAACCAAACCAAAAAAAAAAAAAACCCAGTAAGAAAATATTTTGATCTCCCCAGAGAAAGTTAATTTAATAAAAAGGTAGATGTAGTTGAAACACTTCAGTGTACACTCATAAACACAGTTTATTCCATTCCTGAGCCACTTAAGTCTAATATCAAAATTCTTTCTTTGCACATAAAATTTAGTCCAAAGCGTTCCAACAGTCAAAAGTGAAGGAGCCCTATATGTTATTGTCAAAATGTTATGTACCTTTTTCAGCTCCACAATTTCTCCCTCTGTTCCTGACCTGCTTTTCTAAATGGCCATGCAGAAAGGTTTCAGGAAAGGGGCCAGCTGATTCCCAAGGGAAGATGAGCTGGGAACCGTGTTTTGGCTGGTATGAACAGTGAGCTCACCAACGAGGAGTCAGGATGAAGAGCAGCAGATCCAGGCCAGGATCAGGGCCAGAGAGAGTGGTCAGGGTGAGGCACAGTCCAGTGACAAGGCAGTCAGAGATCAAGCCAGCTCAGCCAGCAGGCCTTGGTCAAGGTGAGAACAGGGTGCCCACACATCTACTTACACAGCTGCGATGTAGCACAGGCTGAGACCTGCCTCAAGTTGAGAACACCTTCCAGGGGAAAGGGGTCTAGCATTAACAAGAGCACAAAAATAAAATCAGGAAAGAAAGTTCAGTTTTCTCTCCATAGGTAAAATTATGTTCTTAAAATCTTAAAAATAATAAAGTTACTTTCGTGTTCATCTTTTTAAATGAACAATAATTTAAAAAAATAGGGACATTTTAAAAGACAATAAGCTTCACAGTCTTAGCTTAAACTACTGCAACAAGAGAGAATTTGTAGTCATCTTCTTGGAGTCTGAATAATGACAATACCGTTGCGGAGATCCAGCTACCCCCGCCTCTTTGACCAGCCGATAACAGATGCCCATGGAAGGCTGTAATAACAGGGAAGAAGGGGAAGTGATGTTTCCAGTTGAAGAAACTCCAGTTGGAGTCCTAAGGAACTTGGATAGCCAAATCCCTAAATATTTGTTTCAAGAATTTGTATGCCTCATCCCTATTGGGTCATCACTGTAATTGCATTCCTACTGCTTCATGGTTACCAGTAATTTATGTGATTATGGAGAAGAACAATGGCATAGCACTACTTGGAAACTCTGCCAACTATATAACTTCCACTCTCATTTCTGAAAGCAGTAATAAAAAGTAGACTCTGATTTAAAAACACTGCAATGCTTCATATTTTGAAAATATGTCTAAAGAAGAAGGAAAAGATGCAAATTAATTTTTATCTCTACAGTTGAAATTAAGTTTTTCAATTAGCAAACTTTGCCAACTAAGGACCCTACTCATTGCCATAAAATCCCTAAAATGTGATCTTGACTATGCTGAAATATCCTCTTAATTTAGCTTTGCATATGTTGTGAAGAATGAGTTGCTGAATTAACAACTAAGATTTGGCTGATTGCTTGCAATTGATTTCCAGCCTGATAGATGCTTTTGTACTTTAGTGGTTTGTAGTAAAAATAATTTCTGCCATTAACTTTTCTTCCTGTGATCTGTGTAAGAACCTGTGATTGTACTTTCATAATTGTTTTCAAATACTCAACACAATCTACGTTTTGTGTTGAATATTCAAAAGGAAAGTGTCTTTACTGATGCAAGCACAACATCCCCATTTGATGGCAATTAGTATTGTTAAACAGCCTTCTCAAAGCAACCAAAAGCAAAGACTCTTACCATGAGGACTAAACAGCAAGTAAAGCCTTTTGAGACCTTCCTTTTGTATTTTAAGAAAACTGGTTTTAAGGCTAACGAGAATTTTAAGACTGTAAGGAAAATAAACATTTCATTTCTTTAAAATGAAAAACAATGGGAAATTATTTGGGAACCATAGACTGCTATGAGAAAACATCCAGTTAAATCTCCCTCCTTTTGACCAGGAGCCACTTGCTATTTGTGCCTTGCAACATGGAAAAGCATGTTATTGCTATGCTCTGTACAGAAGACCAAGCATACATCACCAGCATGTGCTGAGAACAGTCCTATCTTCATCATAACGAGGCGGACACAAGCCCCAGCTGGATATGAGGATTATTCAGTTGTGTAACCCTTCTGTGGAAAGGGTCCTGAGGACCTGAAATAAATAGAGGTCAGTCATCAGGTCCACGTCTAGCCGCTTTCTCTTCTTCAGTTGAATACATGCCAATGACAACTTTTCCATTCAGTGTTCATTCAGTGTTTCCAAGTTGCTTGTTTTGATTCACTGGGCTGTAAATCAACCCTACTGTAATTTCAGACTCCGTTTTTAGCCCTCCATGCAATTATAGTGTCTCATTATAATAGAGATCAGGTACTGTAAAAAGATTTAGCAGTATGAAAACTAGGAAGTCCCAACGCTACACTGACATCAGCTTTCAATCTCTGAGTAATAAAATAAGAAATCATTACTATGTGGAATATGTACACTCAATTTTGATTCCTTATCTTACTCAATTTTAAGGGTGTTCATACACCAAAAATGTTAATGGTTTAATTTTATGAGCCTGATATATCAGCTCTTTATTCTTTTTTCTCATCTGTATTTTCCTATCTGTCAAGAAGTCTGAGTCTAGTCTCATGAATGATAAGCCTCAGTGCCACTTGCCTTGCAGTTCAGTTGCTTTTCTGTCTGTGCCAAATTTACATAACCTCTGAAATCAAGGTGAGCTTTAGCTTTCACATTTTTACAGCTTTGAAATTGCATGGCTCTGCTTTTATGTGAGCAGTTTACTTTACCCAATTAATAGTACTGTTAACAGTCAAATGGTTCATTCCCCAAACATGCTTTAGTTTAATTTTATTCTATTCTACTTTATCAAAGCAAATTAAGCGAGCTAAAAAAAAAAAAAGAAAAAAAAAGAAAAAATTATTAAGAGTGAGGACCTGCTTCTTAAGAAGAAATAAAATCTTGTCAATAACTCATGTCCTTACACTTACTCTCTCCTTCTGCATGCTCATAAACCTAGTACATTATTTTCCACACCCTTGAAGAGCTGCAGTATTCTCATATCCTTTCTATACAAGTCCCAGTCCTATTGCTGTCAGTAAACCTTCACTTCTGCATTCTCCCCTCTCCATTCCAATATTTTATCTATAGTTTCCCTCACCATGGCACATCAAAACAAAACAAAACAAAACAAAAATCAGGAATCTATAATGACTTTTCTTGTAAATGTCCATATTGAACACAGACTGCTTCTGTCAGTTTATTTATTTACTCCACAGCTCTCCTTTCTTTCAGCAACATACAATTGTCTTGCTGACTCCTTCTTCATCAAACAGCCTACAAAATATAGACCTTTACCTCTGCTTTCTCTTTCCACATTCTTTGAAGCATTCACTACAAATGGGAGAAAGTTTGGGTTGAATGGACTGAGGTGTTCTTCAGAGACTTTACCTGCATTATTTCAAGCTTCTGTAGGAATTATTTCAGTGTGTTCTACTTTGCAACAAAACTCCATTGGGACTAGAATAACATAATATCCAGTTTTTATTAATACATGTATTTCATTACAACTAATACACTCAGGCATGCAATGATGTTTTAACTGCTTTAATTATAACTTTTCAGTGATGCTACCTGAACTTCCTAGATTAAGTGGTCCTAGGCAAGCAGATGGTATCTAGCACAACAGATCTGATGAACTCCACTGAGAAATACCTCAGCACAACAACAAACATGACTCTTTTATCTCCGTTTCAGGTTGACGGCAGTTTGACAGTGCCTGGCCACTAAAGGTCATCAAATTAACGTGCAGAGCTCAACACGGGCATGGAGGCAGGCCAGCAGGAAATAGACATTCAATAGTCAATAAAAACAGGCAATGGGAACCTGGAAAATCAGGAATTTTGTTGTCTTTGTGTATTTTGTGAAAAATTGTTTGTAATAACAGATTCTTTTTCTGTGTTACATGGCAACAAGATGTATCAGATACTCAAAGTTTCTCTAGCCACTTGGAAGAAAATTCTCCAAATGCAATATATATATATATCTACACGTAGAGAAACATATTTATTTTTGAAATGCTGCAATGACCTCAGGGAAGTGAAGACAGATGCTTTCTAATGTTGGATTGTGCATTGCTTATATATAAAGAGAATTACTGCAATACTATTGAGACATCACTATCTTAAAAGCACTTGAAAAGCTGTGCAAGATTTAGTTTTCAGTGTTTTTTTACCTCAGGTTTTTTTTTTTTTTTCCTCTCCCCTCCTAAAACCTCAGGTCCCAAAGAGACAAAATTATTACCATGCCTGTCATTGGAGAAAGAACAGATAAAACACATTCCCAGCACCTGCAGCTGTAGAGAAGGGCTCATGATCATGATCCATTTAGATTCCTGAGTCATAAGACAAATTATATTGTTTGACTTTAATATCAGCCTCATGATTTTATTATTTTTTTTAATCAGCCGGGGTTGGCAAAAGTGCTGATGGAAGCCAGAATCTACAAGTTTCACCTCTATTAGTGAGTGCTTATCACACAAGAAAAATGAAGCATAAACCGGAAGCTGGCCAACACTGTCTTAACTGTGTGTGAAGCACTTTGACAGGGGCATAAATAGGTCCAAATCAGCTACAGGTGCTGAAGAGAAGGATGCTGGTGGTTGAGTATCTTTTGGCTTTCAGCCCTAAGGTTATATTTTCTGCTGTAGTTGTCAATTGCATGGGAAATAGATATGGGTAGCAGGTAAACAGGTTCTATATCATTGCTCTTTTAGAGACAAACCCCAAGCACAGCCGTATTTGGCAAGAGGAGAACTGGCTGAATTCAGAATGGAAGTTTTGATAATGCTCCATAGGTTATTGTTTGAGAATTTGCAGAAAAGTATATGCAGTCTGTAAGAACTATCTACAAACAATATGATGAATTTAAGTAATGGGGTTCTTTGAAATGTACTATACCAACAAAAACAACAGAGACTGAGCTACTGACCAAATGTTTCTAAATTGTACTATACAACTTACATGACTTTCATTATTACTGCCAAGCTCTAAAGAGACAGCTACCAAATGCCTAAAACAGAAGTTGACACAGGAGCTACTCATCTGAAAACTGAGTCCTGCATATACAAAATTATAAAGAAAAAAGATGAAGTAAAACACCATTGCATCCGGTTGCCCATTGGCTCATTCTGTAAGACAGTTTGGTCAAGCATATATTACATGTAAAAAGATAGTCTTTTTTTAATCTTGACAAGTTATATCAAGAAATATAAAAAGGAAATAGTTCTGGCAACAGCACAATACAAGATATGAAGCATGTCATAATATATTAATTTATCATTTACAGTATTCTTAACTACTTGTTTCCTCTTTTGGAGCTGTTCAGCTGTGAGTAGAGCATTTCTGAATGGATGTAATTTATTCCTACTTCATCAGGTTTTCCTTTGACCTGTGTCTTCTAACCCCACATTGACTTGAATCAGACCCCCTCTCCATGCTTACCTACCATTTCATTTTGACTTCAACTGTACCAGGAAGTACCTTCTTCCATTCCAAAAATAAACTCAGAGTAGACCAACCTGCACCTACCCTGGTGCATTATACGTATGAATATATTACAAATTTATGTGCCTAAAAGTTAGAAATTCATCTAGCTATCTTGCTAAAGCCTGGACCTACAAAGAAAAGAATCAGCCTCCAGGGATCTGCATGGTGGAAGAGGATCCCTATTTCTTCCTAAAATAATTGACTTGGGTTTGTCTCCCACTTTCATTGTGGCCAGGTATAAAAGAAGAAAATCTGATGCTACTTTGTGACTGTTTTTTAAAAAAATATCTCTGTGGCTGATAGCCACAATATTATTTTTCAAATCCAGTCTAGTAATTCTTCAAATGTATGCAGCTGGTATCTGGGGGGAAAAAAAAAAAAAAAAAAAAAAGGAATTCTTTAATAAACAGGAAGAAAAGAAAATAGTTATGACCTTGAAGGCATCAATAACAGCTCTGGGAACACGATACTTTTTCTATCACTTAAGGAGAAATTGCAGTAATTAGCTGGGTCCAGTGGGTTTCTGCACAGTACCTTATTTAACTAGGTCAATGGTGCTTGTCCGACCTCCACATTTGTGAGCCATTTACTACTACATTCATTAGGGCATATGACCCAACTGAGGATGGTTAACGATTTGTTATTCAGGAAGAAGACATAACTGAAGCTGCTGATTATGACAAAATAGCCATTTTTTCCATTAGTGTTTTAGTTCCAACTTGTCTGAGTTGAAAATATACATTAGAGACACAAAGATGATGGAGAGAAGGGAGTAGCTGACATAGAAGGAGAGACTGAGAGACCTACAACTGTTCGGTCTGGAGAAAATATGGCTTAGGGGCTGTCTTACCCAAGTGTACAAATACCTGATTGAATGTGTTAAGGAAGATGGAGCGAGATGCTTCTCAGTGTTACCCAGTGACAGGACCAGGGACAATGGCCACAAATTAAAATAGAAGAAAAACCATTTAAACGTACAAAAAAAATGTATTGTGGTTTTTGGGTTTTTTTACTGAGAGCATCATTGAATATTGAAATAGGATGCCCAGAGAGGTTGTGGAGTCTCTGTCCTCGGAGATATTAAAAACTTGACTGGACACAGTCCTGGGCAAATCACTCTAGCTAGCAGTGTTAGAGCAGGTGGGTCGGTGTCTTCCAGCCTCAACCATGCTGTGACTCTATGAAAATGACTTCATATGAACTTATTGCCAAGGACACCAAAAGAGTATAAAAGGAAGAAAGAATATAAAAGGAGAAAGGACAAAAGAGAGAAAGAAGGAAGGAAGGAAGGAAGGAAGGAAGGAAGGAAGGAAGGAAGGAAGGAAGGAAGGAAGGAAGGAAGGAAGGAAGGAAGGAATTAAAGAAAGGGTTTGTTTTTTTTTAAAAAAAAAAGTCATGACCATCCCATCACATAAGGATGTGCTCATTTCTTGCCTTATGTACCTCTTTAGCAGTTCTGTATTGAATCCTACAATCCATGGCTGCAGCCAAAACATGAAGAAATGAGAGATGTAACAACGTGACAGTTGTCTCCTAAGCCTTTCCCACAGATTCATGAGTGATCTATAAGATTAGGACCAGAGACACCTCCTCTCCATTGGGATGTTTGTTTATATTTCTAGCTTCTTCAACAGGTGAGCAGTTTTAGTTAGAAGCTTGTGGTTATGCTTTCTCTCTGCAGATGGGATTGCTAAGTGCATGAGAACTCATTGCTGGATTCAAAGGCCTTTTCCAGGCTTATTCCTAAGTTTGGGTAACATCTAGTCAATATCTGGCACCTTCAGGTGTTGCCTATCACACTCCTGAGTTTTTTCAGGGAGCAAAGCAAAAGTTTTCTCATCTGGAATATTTGGGTCAGAAACTTCAGCAACAAAAGAAACACTGGTGAAAATTTATTGATCTTGCAGAACTATGTGTTTCCTCTCTTGGCATCTTATAAATGTTACCCTTATAATATATTTAGAACAGAGGAATTCATAATTCTGTTATTATGAGCACTGAACAGGGAATTCAGTACATCTGGTCTTATTCTCAGCTCATAGTTCTTGAACAGAACAAATAGATTTCATTTCTCTGAAGGCTTTTTAACAGCCTAATTACTAATGAAGTCTGTTTAGCTTTTCCAGCTGCAGTAAAAACAGAGCTCTCAAATAGCTTGGGGTTGGTGTTCTCTAGTTCCCTTCAGGCCAAAATAAGATCCACTAACTCACTAAGGAAATGCCTATGCCAGCCTGAAGACACCATTTCAGGTTATACAGCTGGATCAAAAAATGGGCTGGATTTAGTAGTACATGGGTCTATATACTGGCCAGGCATATAGAGTTTGCCTCCAATCATAGGCACATAATTGGGTCTGTCAGGCTGTCAAGCCAGCACTGCAGACTGGTATCAATAGCCAAGCTAAACAGATATTTCTGAAAAGCCTGCTCATTCATGCCTAAATAGAACACAATCTCACCATATTAGTCTGCTGTACAGTGATATTTACAGGACTGACACTACAGATGTCAGGGCTTAAAGCTAAAGAGGCACTTTATTCTTTCTACTGGTGAATTAATAAATTAACCCAAATTTTAACAAGCATTTCAAGTTATCTGCCTTCCCTGAAGTTCCTGGTCCCAGAGCTCTTATGCAAATTTCTAATCTGCTGTGATTTATCTTATAATGACACTGTTTTCCATGAAAGCAAAAACATTTTTACAACATTGGGCTGCCATTGTCTGGAAATGCTATGACTGCATTGATTTTTCTATGCATATACATTGTAGAAACAGTTTACTGTTTAATGTCAGTATATATGAAAATTCAGATGTGACCACTGCAATGGGAAGTCTACTGTCCATTTGAGAGTTACCAATAATGGTAAACTCCTTTTGAGAGCAAAAAGGCAAGAATATGCTTAATTTCCTGCCTGAATTTGCCAAGTTTCAACTTCCACCCATGGATCTTGTTGTAACTGTTTACTGCCAGAGTAGATGTGTTGATATATTTAAGTTTCTTTCAGACTTTAAGATTTTTTTTTTTTAACATTACAGATAATTAGCAAGTGTTCAGCTACCAGTGTAGTCAAAACAACACCTCCTATGCCAAATATATCCACAGAATGCTTTTGTAAATTCACGGTGCTGCACTTTCAAAATGTCATAAGCAAAACTTATTGTTGTCAATACACTAAAGATCTTTACATAGCAGATCTGATTCTAGGTCCTAAGAATTTTACTAAGTTCTTGCCACCCACTTTTCATTTATATGTATGCTGCCATGATAATCATAGGACAAACTCATCCAAATTTTACTAAATCTTTCTTAATGGAGATATAATCATTT
The DNA here is from genome assembly GCF_028858705.1 of Grus americana. Taxonomy (NCBI): domain Eukaryota; kingdom Metazoa; phylum Chordata; class Aves; order Gruiformes; family Gruidae; genus Grus; species Grus americana. The sequence goes on from NC_072891.1 coordinate 78,848,280, forward strand.
GATTAACATAAAAGACAGTCAATTTGCTGATCACAAAGGCTTTTCAGCCCAATGGAAAAGTCTAACATAAAAGTGAGCAGCTAGATTCCTGCAAGTCTTTAAAGCCTTACTAAACATATTCAAGTTTAAAGCATTAGATGCGGAGCATACCAATATTAGCATAGATTAGACTGAAAGGCAATAAAAGTGAAATCAAATGGATTTTTGTTTGGATCTAAACTGAATCACTTCTACATCAATTTCTTACCAGTTGACAGGTAACATAATCTATTAGCTTATGTCTGCTCCTTTATAAACTGATAGGTATTGTTATGTTGTGCATTTCCAATAAACCAGTTTACATCCTGCACCACCAATCCCTCAGAAGTTTCACAGTGTTTTCTATGTGAGATATGTAGCTTTGTTAAACCACTTAGATGTAGCCTTATCTTTACTGTAACCTTTGCAAATCAGTGTCAGACAGGTTTTAGACAGAGTTTCCCTGTGTCGAGCAGACTGATAGAGCCTCCATACTGAACATCCCAATATAGAAGGAAAAGGTTTGGCTTCCATTATTTCTTCCCCATGTGCTAGAACTGCAGATATTATTGCAAAAATTGTCATCATCTTAATCTCAAATTGCAAGTACACTGGTGGAAAATTCAATTAGAGCTTAAGCACAATAATAGGAGAAACAGTTGTATGGCAAGTTATTATAATGATTACCTCCCTAAAATGGGCCAGAGTTGTAATAGAAAGGTCTTGCGGAAAATGTCCAGCATGATTTAAACTGACCTATATGGCTATAAAATGAAAAACCTTCTGGAGGAAACTGAAAAATCTGATTTCATCAAAAAGCAATTTCTCTTTTGCCTCCAGAGGAAACCACAAACTCAGGAAGAGAAAGGTGTCATTTATATATGCAAATCCTGATGAAATTAGGATTTCCTCGCAGATGTGGTTTTCAAGAACATCAGAATAATTCCTTTAATTCTACAACTGTGAATGTGGGGAAAACTCACAGCCCTCACAAAATGTTTACTGACTCATAATGTTGAATTATGTGAAAGGTGAAGCTTTTCATGATGGCAACATGCTTAGAAAGATTGTGACTTTGCTCTATAATGGTCAAAATCAGGCTATGGATGCTGTATTTTGCTAAAAGAATGGAATAACTTGGAAACAACATTGCTTCTTTAGGACTGGCTTACCTGAGCAAGGTATGGTCATGTCCTGGAGGAATTTGTTTAATTACAACTAGTTACAGCCCTGAGGGTACTAATAAGCTGTAACAGCCATGACCAGCCCCGTCACGGGGCTCCCCCAACCCTCCCTCCTGCCAGGGGCTAGGAGCTGCTCCCCACTGCCCCCTGGCCAGCCCTACTCCCTCCCACGCTGGCGAAGCCTCTGTCCCTAGGGGGAAAAATTTGGAACAGAAAATAAGTTTCCTACAAGCATCAGGAAGATGAGCAGCTGTTCTGGAGGAAGCAGAAGAGAGACGGTCTGACACCCTCAGAGAGGCAGAGGGATTCAGCTGGTGAAGTGTTCAACTTGGCAGCAGCCAACTGTGGTGGCACCACCTGTGTCGCTAATACAGTCTGTGTTGTCTACTGCCCAGTGAACAGATCATCCAGGAAAATCCAGGTTTGTCTTGGGGGCATTAGAGCATATAGGTTGTGGAAAAGAAAGGCATTTTGTTTTGTTTCTTTTTCTTTTGTTTTATATGAGCAGTGCAACCAAGCTGCTTGAAATAAGCAGCCAACATCTACTCAAGATACTGTGAGCTTGTAATTGTCTTAAGGTATATTACAGAATTTATGTGTAAAGTCTAGAAGCTGTCAGACTCCAGTGTTTTCCCTACCAACCTCACCTCTCCTTGCTCAAAATGCTTCAAGAGCTAGCAAACTTTACACATTGTTATAGGCTGAAAAGAGTCAGAATTGGGTTGGAGTTTAAGCCTTCAGAAGAGTCAAATTGACTCCAAAACCCACATGGGAATGAAGTCTCAGGATACAGCTTCCTTGGTGCCTTTAGGATCTCTCCTGAAAGGGGATTTCTTAGCCCCTGCAGAAGAGAATGTAACAGTGGAAGAGACCAAGAAGACAGAGCTGCACGTGGCTGTGGAAAGGGTGGTGTCACATAGCGACCTGAAAGGACCAGAGACCACTAAATACTGCCCAAGTATGCAAAGAGTACAGATAATTATGAAGGAGACTTGACCTATGACAACAGGATCATAAAAGAAACATGCAAAGCAGCCACTGCCACTTCTTCTCACAGAGGAAGATGACTCCAATTATCAGCACTCATAAAGTGGGCAACTTTAAAAAAAAGTCAACACCACTGAGCAGGAAGGACTGCAGTTGAGTATTTTATCCAAAGTCCAAGAGCTGGAAAATCATACTGGTTTCTCCTAGCTTTTTGTTGTGCTATCACTGTTTTAGAACCCCACATCCTAGTTCCTGTGTTTTCATTGTAACAGTTCTTAGATTATTACAGCTGCCAAAGCAATCTGAGCTGAGCTCTTTCTCAGAACTGATTCATGCTGGAAACTGTCTTTTATATAGTTTCCTATGCTGCTTGGGAAGCTAAAACTATAATTAACTGTGATAATTAGTTAGAATATTGCAATAATTCTTCTTGCAGAACTACATTTACCATGAAGTTGTTTATCTTTGGAGCCTATTCTTGTGTGAGCCATTTAATACGTTGACGACATTGTGATGATCTGTAAATAGTCTTAAAAAATGAAGCCCCTGAACACTGCAGTCCCAAGGATTCATGAACAACATCCTGGACATCAGGTTTTAATAATGGCAGACACGCCATTTGAAAATTTTATATGAATGCTAATGAGTTAAGGGCCAGGTTCAGTCCTCAATAGAATAATGGGCTGAAGAACCCGGCAGTAAAGCTGTTAACTTTATTGCTTGCAGTGAGATACCATTGAGGCTCTGCAGGTTTATGATAAAGGAAATCCTGATATGTTTTCATTGCATCATTCCACCACCTCATGAGTTTCCACATGAACTGCCCAGTGCTAACTCCCACCTATTCCAACACCCCTACTCTGCAGCTGCAAGGAAAGGCTGTTCAGAAAGCCCTCAGCAGAAGCCAAGCTCCACTGACACTCTGGTGCCAACTGGATTTTCATCCTGGAATGCAGGAGGAGCAGAGAAAAGCCAGTTCTGAGGGGGTTTGGAAGTTTCTGTGAGGAACACACAAATATGTTTGGCAGAGTTATGTTTTTTGAAGCTTTAAATGTTCTGATGGAGTCCATTCTTGAACATGTCTGCCCAGGATGCAGGCAGGATGGAGCAGAGCAGAGGCACAGGCAAATGTTAGGGCTTTTTCCTCTAGAGGAAATGGAAAAGGGACAGGCAGAGAAATCTGCTTTTCATTCAAAACTTAAACTGCACTGGAATTTTGAGCTAAAATTGATTTACAGCTTTACAAAAGTTCTCTTTAGAAGATAAATCCTTCCTTTGCAGGACATTTTCATAAAAAATTCAGGCTTTGATAGGGTTTCTAAGATACAAAGCAGCCAGCTTTAAACTTATCACAGTCCAGACAGAAGAGTTTCCAGCATAATATGGAGCTATCATAACCTAGGCCACCTCCACTCTTCCTATCTCTGACATCTTTTTTTGTGTTTGATGGTTTTTTTTCCCCCTCTATATATGGGAGGTTTTTTTCTAGAATAAAGCTCCTTCAGTCAGAGAAGAAAAAAACTTTTTTTTCCGCTACTTACTCAAGCTTGGAGTTCTCTGCAAAAATAAATAAATAAAAACAATTTCTTAAAAGCGATAAGAAACTATGCTATCCAGAAGTGGTCTGGATAGCATGGCTCACACATTATCACACTACATGACAGGAATCCTCTGCTTCTTTCCCTTCTTACCCACACTTTGTATTTGTTAAAGTTGTGAGAAAATGTGAGCAAAAAGTGATCCTTTCTAGCATCTGAACAGAAACCTGCAAACTTCTGTTAGGGTTTCATGGGGAAATGACATCCAGGTTTTGAGAAGGAAATTTGAGAAATAGGAAAATAAAACCAATTTAAAGGCATCTTTAGCAGAAGTTATATAGATTTTACCTGCACAATTTAATCAATTTTAAATCTTCAGCATGTTCTCAGAAAATAGTTTGTATTAATTTAACAAAGTCTATATAAATTAAAAAAAAAAGTTGTTAAAATTGGTGGCCCACCTTTATTCAGATATTCAGACAGCTTGGTCTTCACACTAAAACCATTCTTCAAAAAAAAAAAAAAAGTATGACCTTAGAGGTTCAGGGCTTCCTATAGACTTAGGAAAAAATGCATTTGTTCTGAGGATGAACCAGAAGAGGCCATGCCTGCCTGAGAGGAGAAAGCAGAGTAGAGGGTATGACCCTGGAGAGTTGGTCTTGCTCGTGGTGCCAAAGCTGCCACAGGGGCACTGGAGGGACCCGGGCAGGATCACGGGCTGCTGGATGAGCCACCGCGACAGTGGCAGTTTCTGCTCGGCACGCTCCATTCACCCCACTCGCAGCCAGGAGCGAGCCTGGATTGGCAAGGGTTTGGCATAAGAAACACAGCTAAAGAGACATGGCTGTTTTGTTTACTTGTGTCTGGAGCCATCTCTGGTCTTCTGCTTCGCGTGAGACATGTCTTGAAAGAGATAAAACTCCACAGGATAGAGATCCAAGTGCAGCTAGCTAGCAATGTCATGACAGAACACCATTTTTCTGGAAAATGCATATATTTGGAAAAAAAATAATATGCAGATTCTGCATTTTACTTCTATATTTTAAAAAGGAAGCAGCATTGTTCAGCCTGAAATTGCTTTTCTAAGCTACCTCTAACACTTGAAAAAATATACTAAATAGTCAGAAGAGAACTAAAATGTTTCAACTCTTTCAATTGTCTTTCTGTCAGTGTTTAATTTCCTTAACTGAATACCTACTGGTAGATAGAAACACAAACATATGCGTATGGATGTATAGTATCTCTTTTAAGAACATTTCTGATGTTTTGATTTTTGGGGCCTGAAAAGCTGGGGATATCCATATGTGCAGATGGATAAGCCATTAGTAGCAGTACTGTTTTTCTGAAAGCCTGGATTAATATGCCATTTATGAAAGAGGTATCATTGCCAGGTGGTTAGATATTCATTTGATCTTTCAAAACGTAAAAAGTGCTTTCCTGTAAGTCCACCCTACCAGTTAAAGTTATACAACCCTAATTTCCATTGTCCCACAGTACTCATCTGCCAAAATACTTATCAGATCTGGGTTGGAGAGGGAGTGGTGTTTTCCCAGCAAGATGTGTCTTCTGAATTTCACTTTGAACTCTATCTGTCAAAGAATCTCTTTAGGTTTAGTGACATATGCAGAAGTCACTATTCAGACAGTGTGTAATGTTGCATTTCAATTTACCTAATTTTAGGCTTTCCCTGCCATATCTCTCCCTAAATGCCTGTCATAAATGATGGTCTCTTTTAATACAGCCTCTGGAATAAACAGATGTATTGTGTGTTGTTATTATATTCTTTGCTTCTTTGATATGATGGAATAAACATCACAAAAATAAATAATAATAATCACACTCATTTAAATATAGGCTTCTAGAAAAGAAAACTTTTGAAAGTGAAAATACTTTTAACAAAAATTTCCACTAAATATACCACTTCATTTTGCCCCCTTAAAAATTAGTTTTCTCAAAACAGTATAAAGTCCATGCAAATTACAAAGCACTCACAAATTTACTAATAGACTCAAACAAGCATGTTTTTGCAAGTGAAATCTTTGCCCCTGAAACTCTTCCAAATCTCAAGAAATGCTGTTGTACAGATGCTATTTTTGAAATCACTTGTGTGAAGCCTTATTCATCTATACCAGGAAATTGCCCAGTAAGTACAAGGAAAACAAGATCTGGAGTGGAAGGAGCAGTACCCTAAATGGTTCCAGTGAAATTTTGTCTATTTGTATGAGAGCAATATAAAATTCGACATCCTTTCATTATTAGCATAGGTTTCCAAGAAACAAGCCTTAAAGGCTAGTCAGAAATGAAGTGACCATAATGACCTAATGACTGCACAGTCCAGCCTGCACTTTATTTGGTCAAATTTTTATAGGCATTTGAGGTTAATTAGAACTGAGTCTGAGAACGTCAACTTTCCACCTAAGTGATATATTATTCTGATGGCACAGAATCAACAATTTCATGCACTCTGAGCCTCTTTGGAAACTATTAACTGTGTCATATTAATAATAGAACTGGCCAAAAATTAGCACAAGACAGGTTTGTTTTGGTGTCTTAAATTATTTTTCTCATTTCCATAAAACCTGCTTAAAGCAAAGATGTTTAGAGAAAATGATACCCTTTTCTCCACAATCAGTACCAGCAGTTGCTGTCAAACAAGACATCAGTTGAACCAAGCAGCTACAGGAAAATTCCAGAATGCAAAGTATTGGGACAGGATATGCTACAAACCACCATTTTTTGACTAAATTTCCTTCCACTAGAAAGTTCCTGATAAGCTCCAGTTATCAGCTGATAACAAGACAAAAACTTTTAGGCAGATGCATATGTTAGTGTTAACAGTACAGCAGAGCAATAGCCAACCTTATCATACCACCTGAGAAAAATCTTCATTTATAGTCCACATGGTTTGGTAGCTATAGGAAATAATAGTAAGCACATTCAGAGAATTCGTTGTTTTCAGAGCATGCAACATTAAAACAAACATTAAAAAAACAAACCAAACAAAAAACCCCAAAACAAACCAACCTCCTACAGAACATCTAATTTGTAATGGACAGCTTGGGATATATGGAATTACTCATAGTTTAATATTTTGTTGAACAGTGGTTTTCCCTCTTTGAGCTGCTGGTGTCTCTGTATGGTTAAAGCATTGACGTTTATGTGGTTTTTTCAGGAGTGCATGAAAAGAAAGATTATACTTCTATTTGACAATTGTGTAATGCTGCTGTGGGCACAAGCTGTAAGAGTTCACAGCATGACACTGAAAAAAGTTGCTGTATAGAGCCCTCCAAAATCCCTTCCCACAATAATGTCAAACAAATTTAAGGGAGAGGAATTACAAATAAGAACTTCCAAAATATTTAGTACGGATAAGATGTATCTACTGTTAGTGTCTGTATCTATTGTTTAAAATGATCTTCTGTAAAGCTGTGCAGTAATTCACGTTCAATCTCCACTCACTTTTTCCCTAAAATCTCACATTTTAATGTCAGTTGTAGCATCATGCATAGCAGTTATCCAACTCTGAAACAGTAAACCAAACTATTATAATTCACTCTATAGATACCTCCCAAAGATGAGCAAGGATATTCCATTTCTTCTATTAATCGGAATTAACTATTTGAATCTTCCAGGCAGCTTGGCTGTCTCATCCCAAGCTAAGGGGAAGGAAAGAGATAGGAAGGAACTATTTCAAAATACAAACGATCAAAAGAATGCAGAATTCACTCTGATATCCTCCTGACATGCCTTAAAACCAAAGACAGATTGCAGACTACATAAAGACCCAAACTCTGGGGTCTTTTTGCATGCAAACTTTTAAGCCATGCCAAGAGACCACTTGTAATGAACTGCAGAAAATCACAACTGAAATTCTACAGTAAGGCTATTACAAAGCCATAGCCACAGTTTCGCTACCGCATTTTAATGCTCAATAACTTGACGTACTGAAAGCGTCGCTTTTGCAGGAAAACTTTGGGCAAAGCTTCATTGTGCTGGTTTTGGCTGGGATAGACTTAATTTTCTTCGTCGTCGCTAGTACGGGGTTCTGGTTTGGATTTGTGCTGGACACAGTGTTGATAATACCAGGATGTTTCCGTTCCTGCTGAGCAGCGCTCACACAGAGCCAAGGCCTTTTCTGCTCCTCACACCACCCCGCCAGCGAGTGGGCTGGGGGTGCAGAAGGAGTTGGGAGGGGACACAGCCGGGACAGCTGACCCCAACTGACCACAGGGATATTCCACACCATGTGATGTCATGCTCAGCATATAAAGCTGTGGGAAGAAGAAGGAAGGGGGGAATATGTGATGGTGTTTGTCTTCCCAAGTCACCATTATGCGTGATGGAGCCCTGCTTTCCTGGAGATGGCTGAACACCTGCCTGCCCATGGGACGTGGGGAACGAATTCCTTGTTTTCTTTTGCTTGTGCACACAGCTTTTGCTTTACCTATTAAACTGTCTTTATCTCTATCCAGGAGTTTTCTCACTTGTACTCTTGTAATTCAGTCCCCCATCCCACCATGGGGGGAGTGAGCAAGTGGCTGCGTGGTGCTGAGCTGCCAGCTGGGGCAAAACTACAACACTCATACACCCTAAATGCATTCAAATAAGCCTGCACTGTAGGCAAGTACTACAGCAATGCACAGTAAGTCGTGTGTGCAAACTCTCCTTCATTTCTAGCCTAAGGATTTGAAAGAAAACTGGACATTGTCTAAATTATGCAAGGTTCCTTAGCACAGGAAAACTGACATTTTTCACATCTTAAAGCATTCATAATTTCTGCTGAATATTACCTGGCACACTAGGGTCCTTTATCTATGCATAATTCAGACTAACCATAAGGATGCTAGATAAGGAGTGAAAGACTTGCATAAACTAAAGGGAGTCTGAAGTTGGTATGTTAGCTACAGGCACACACCTGCGGTTCAGACTAGGAGCTTGAGTGCTGCTGCTGATTATCCTCTAAACACAGATCTAGCCCAACATGCTGGCACATGTTAAATAATCATACCTTCTCCACACTTGTTCCCCATTTCTACTGCAGTTGCACTGAAATACTGCTGTCTGTCTCCAACCTCCTGATACTTCCCCTGCCTCCCTGCCTCTTGATAAGACACTGCCACCACCCTTAGCCTGCTCTGAAGGAGACGTCTTCTCCTCCAGGTCAGAGCAGGGGGCTGTGCTGTCACTTCAGGCTGATTTCAGTGATTCTGGCAGAGAGCTGTGTCTCTGCTTGGGAAAAAAAGAGACTGCCTGAAGACAGAGCTCTCCCCACATTTTCTGTCCACTTTCCCTTCCTGCACGCAGAAACAGGCTAGTAACTTGGACATCCTTGGCATTTCATTGCAGTTGAACTGCCACTGTTAGACCACAGCCTGGAGGTAGGTTGTGTGGCAGCATCTCAGAGCATATGGTGAGATTGGAAAGGCAGACAATCACATGAAGAATGAAAGTGCAAGAACAGAAAGCACTAAAAGAGATTAAAATAGAGCTAATAAATTTCTGATAAATCTGTTCATGATCATTCAAGAGCTGAATCCCTACATGGCAGAATGTAAAATACTATTTTTTTTTTTTAAATATCAAACAAAAATAGCAGTACCAGATTCCTCTCTGTCAGAAAGTCACTGAGCTGCTACCTAGAAGTAATAGGTAAAATAGGCCCCTGGAAGCAGGAATATCAGTAGCCAGAGCATAAATTCTCCTGAGATCAATCTCCCACATGGCAGTCTTCGCTGAATTGCATACAAATTCATGAAAAACAGACATAATCCAGGTTTTCTGGACTCAGAGGAAAAAATCACCTGAGATAATTCCCCATTCCTGCAAGATATTCCAAGATCATAAAAACAGATGCAAAGCATAGGCTTTACTGATACTCATTCTGTCCTCATGCTCATTTATGAGAAGTATATGTACATATATCAGCTCCGACATAAATATATACACCTATAAACATGCATAAACAAACTTGCAAAAACACACTACAGACACACGTTAAAATATGATCCTCAGTCTTACAACACTGTCATGTAGAAATGGATCAGCTTTACCGAGGTGATCAGCCACCATGTTGTTGGTTCAACACAAACACCTCTCCCATCAAACTACTTCCTACCCATTCATCTAGTAACTCAAGGCCATTGCCACCCAGCAACCTATCCTCCACATCACCTCTGCAGTATCAGGAATGGGTGAAGTAATTTTGCAAATGAAAGGTGAGAAAAGTTAACCTTAACAGGGAGTTTGTGTCAAAAGCAGTACTACAACCAACCCTTCCTTTTCATAGAGAAAAGTCCTAATGATCAAGTCATCATGCAGCAGAGAAGCTATCCAAAGCAATTTTAAATACCTAGGTGATAAGTAAGTTTATATATGACCCACATAAAGGTGAAAGGATGAGACAGGTTTTAACAAATAAAGTCTATGTCCCTTTCAAGGAATATCTCCTCCTACTTTCTGTGCATTTGTATGCAACATAGAAAGGATTTTGCTGAGAGTTTTAAAATGGAAATGTGAATTCATGCTTAACAACAGCAAAAGCACTGAACATCAGATAGCAGTTCATTATTTAACAAGCATCCTAGCACGAAAGTCCACCCTGTATACACTAATCTTCAAATGCCTGTTCTGAAGATTAGTTTCTAAATTGATCCCTCTTTTTAGACAGTGAACATTTCAGTGTAAGCTCTGCCAGAGCTACATGGACATGGGGTTGTCTTAACAATTGCTGAAATGGCGGACAACGTTGCAGTATACACAGGCATTCACCTTTGTCAGAGGAGTTTTCTGATGTGTGCCTGCCAAAACTAATGGGATGAACCACGAAGGGAAGAGAGGCATCTAGTGGCTTATCTGGGCTGTTGTTTGCATCTTTTGAAAGTGGTCTAGAGTGTCAGTATTTCACATCTGATCCACCACTTATTTTCAACATTCGTTTGCTATTATGAATAAAAGCATGTGAAAAAATAGAGGGGATTTTTTTGTTTCTTCATAACAGGAAATCAGGACTATTTGGAAAGGACATCAAGGCTTCATTTTTATGAACATTTTATTCAACAACAGTGCCATTTCTCGCATTTATGTTCTTCAATGGAGAGAGACCATGCTGCAAAGGGTCAATGATATTTTTGCCTACGAAACCATTTACAACATTAAAACCACTTGTGAAGTTCAGCACTTGACAGTCTAAAGGTCAGCTTCTGGAACTGTAAAAGCAAAGAGCAGCCTGTCCTGACTATCCTTGATAAGCAAAAAATAATACCAAGGAACAACCTTTGTAACTGACAGAAAGCTTACAAGTGTTACAGTTGTTGCTGCCCAGTTTTAAAGATCTTGTCTGTTAGTATATAATGCTATACACTGGTAGAAACACCATGAAAGGAAACCATAGTAATATACATTTCTGAAATAAAGTCACAGACAAAGAAATAACCTTTTCAACATCATAGACTTTTCTGAAGCCTTGCTGAAGTCAGTCTAGAGCTATCCAACTGGTATATTTCTTTAGCATGAAACTGATTTATTCTTTATGCTGTGAGACAATTTAATGTTAATTGTGACTTAAAATGCTTTAAGAGTTTTGATGTTTAGCCTTGCTGCTGAAGGTTTCAAGCACCAGAAACATGGATTTTAACTGAAAATTAACAGTCAAAACTTAATAAACCAAAAGAGGAAAAATGTATGCAAACAGTGTCAGCATTAAGATTCCTTACAAGGTGTATGGAAAATCATCCAAGCATACCACAAAACATAGCCAGCTCAAGTTTTCTCAACTACAAAGGCAAATCCAGTTTTGTTACCATGAGTTGAAAGCCTGAGAACAGGACAAAGCTTTCTAGACCAAGAGAAGAGAGAGGTTGAATTCAGAGACAAACTTTTGTTCTTGTTACTAGGGGAGGGATGGATAGATCCTCTGTAGGGATCAAGAAACATGTTCACTGCAGGGACATTTTTCAGTGCATACAAGATTTAGACTAAGCTGTTCCTTTATCTGTAGATTGTACTTCCCTTCACGAACAGCTGGATTGCAAGTCGTGCTATCATATCAACAGAGAGCAATTAAAGGCAGAATTAAAAGCTCATAAAGAAGAAGTCTAAGGACAGTAAACTGAAGGAAATATATGCAGTATCATACAGAAGTCAACCTAATCAGATGACGAATCTGGACAGGCTTTCTCTGTTGGAGATATGTCTCAGGCCTTTGACTACTGCCGTACGGCAGAGAAACTCACGTAGTTTCATAGCAATACAACAGCCTTAGATCATCAAAAGCCAGCAAATGTGCATTTCCGCCTTATTTTGCTTGTGCTGATAGATGAAAAATAGTTGCAAATAATGTCTTTTAGAATGTGTTCTGGAAAAGTTTCCTTATACTTTGTGAGATTAGGAACATCTTAAAAGTAATAGTTTTCACGCAGAAAGAAAACAGCTCGCTCAGAAGCCTGGGGAACATTTTGGAAGGTAGATATTACAGGCCACTTGAAGCATGAGCAGCTCAAGCTGATGATATATGGAGTTCTTAATAAAACAATAAAAATTCATATTGGCAGATTATTGCAAAAATACTTCCAGAAGTCATGCTGTAATAGCAAAAAAAAAAAAAGAAAAAATGAAAATTAAGTTGGGAAAGATAAAAACAGTGGTGGTAAAGGGTTCCCAAGACAGAGTACAATTAATCTGCACCACCTTGCACAGTGCAGATAAGTACTGAAAACATCTTTTTGCCAAAATGGCTTAAATGGGCAATCTTTCTTTCCTAAAAAGTTAGATCGTAGAGTGAGCAGCAACACAACAAGAACAAAACTTGCAATCCTAGTCCCAAATCTGCCAACAATCAGCTGCAGGCATCCTCGGTGCAATATTTTGCTTGCAAGTATCTCCTGACGTTTTTTCAAGGTCTTCTGGCAAAAGTCAAGTTCACTGAGGTGTTCATGTTGCACTGAAAATTATTTTTCCTGGTCTGTGTTGAGGCCCCTTGACACTGTTTAATTAAATCAAATATGCTTGAGTTCATATTTGATGAAAACACCCAACTACCAAAAAAATGAATAAGTATCACCAGTGCTACACATATCATACATGAAATGTTGGCACCAAAGTTAGTCCAGTTCCTGAGACAAATGTAAAAATTGTGCAGTATAGTATTGCCATTTTCTCTTGTCATTCCTTAGACAGAAACACTGTGGTGGTAGGAAGTGATTTTTAAATGCCATTTTAGAGACACCCTCTTTGGAGACACAGTTGCAAAACCATTTCAGAAAGATAAGTAAAAAACTGGTTTATCAGTTATGCATCTCTATTATTATGTATCTCTATTATTGTTATCTCTATTATCTTAAATCAGGAGCTATGAGAGGCCTCAAAACAAAAAATGAAATAAATCTACTACTATTACTGATTACGATTAACTGCTTAATATTCTTCTGTCCAGTGAGAATGCAAAGCAAGCAGCTGTGGTGACAGCTACTGGTATGTGCATTCAGATTATATAAGAATTTTCCCCTCCACAAATGTGCATACACACACACACAGACACATACTTCCTTAATATTAATTATAACTTGGGAAAAAAAAATCGAAGCAGATGACTCATAATTCTTCAGGACATATCAACTGTTGCATAGGGACATTTTACTAAAAAATAGAACAGCATAGTTGATAAATAACTTCTACTGGGACCATCTCCTAGTAAACATTTTGTTCTAGCAGTATTAGTACTCTGGGAAGAGTATACACTCATCCTTTGGTCTGGACAACATGCTATGATTTTTCACAAACCACTCAAGAACCATGGAAAAGTTGTTTACAAAAGATTGTAGGAAAAAAATCACATCATGTACTCAGATTAATTACTTATTGCTGACTTCATTTAATGTGCTGTCTGGAGACTGAGGTATCAGAATCAAAGTCTCCACATAACAGATGTTATGCAGACTGCTATCTACTTTGCCTATCCCACTCAGGATTAAACACAAATCTGGCAAAAAGCTGCTCACAACTCCTCACAAAATACAGATAACATGGGCATAAAAAACTGTAACTTGAGGAGTTTTGGGTCAAAAAGTAAGATATCTATAGGTCTGTAAAATATGTATCAGCAGGAGCAGAGCAAGTTTCCCTTATAACAGCGTATGACTCACATGCTTACATGCAACATCCTACTGGAGGCAGTGAGTAATGTACTATTCAGATGAGAATATACAGGTTTGAATTCATTCAGACAAGGGAAACTGGTTGTTATAGCCTTTTTTTTGTTGTTGTTGTTAGCTCTGTATCTTTTCCTTACAATGGTTTTAGCTGTGCAACATTTTGCCTCTGACCATTGTCAGGTTGCACATCTCTCTTCTTTGAACATCATGGATGAGATTGTTTCTTCTTCCAGAAGACATTCAGCTATTCTGAAAAGTAGCTTGTTGAAATCAGGAGGAAATATAACGCAGGGAGGAAAGGAAAGGTGATCATTTCATCATTTCTCTTTCTTTCTTTTTTCTTTCTTCACTTATTTACAAAGTAAAAGCAACTCAGACTGAAAACACCTCCCTGTGATTTCAGATGGAATGTCATGAAAATGGTACACTAAGATCCAGTTGCAGTGACTAGTCTTGGTTGAACTATTTCCAACAACGATTGTAAGTCCATGCATAAATACTTGCAGTAACTGTGGACTTCGAGTTTGCAGAGGAATCCTCCCTGTTAAATGATACTGCTTTTGGTATTGCATTCACTCCTCTATGTGTTTTCTCTGGTTCGGGAAGATACACACTTTTGGAAAATCCCAGTCTCAAGTAATTCAAGATCACTTGACTTCTTTGTCGTCCCAAACTGTTTCATAAATATGTACCAACAAGAGCAATAAAGCTACTTCGAAATGATACACAGACTTGTTTTAACTGAGGTACTATCATAAACAAAGCTTCACTTACACAAATCTTCTGAATCAAGAGCTTCAATGTTAATTGTAACATTGCATGCAAGAATAGTACACAGATGAAAAGAGACAAATTAAAACGGAAGTTCAAAATGATAAATTATTCCATTATGTCCTTTCATGAATCATGACCTTAACCTTTTTGAAAAATTTAATGCCAACTTGGGACTGAATATAAATATTTTACAACACTGTGAATCTGTACTTCAAAATGAATTAGAGTTTTCCAGAATTTCTTGAAGTATTTTTTTCAATTCAGAAGTAGCAACAAACTTCAGATGAGAATCTGGAAAATGATGTCCTGTTTTGTATCCAGGAGAGACATAAAAGCACTGGATTCCCTGTACATGTGAATATCTTCTGGCATCCCTCTTCAGCAAAGGGAGAAATGATAATGTCAACCCTGATCCCTGCAGGTCATGGTTTAAAAATTCAGGCCCAAAACTCAGGAAATAGATCAGCAGAAACTTTTCTTTGTTGACCACAGGCTACAGTTGTTATATACAGTTCAGCTTGCATCTTTGAAGCTATGGGCAAAGATGAGTTTTGGAAATAAGAGTGGCACATGAAGAGGTCACAGTCCTCCTTCAGTTGTTTATAACTGTGAGAAACCATTGCTTTTTCAGATCAATACATTTAAGGGCTTATAAGTGCACTTTCTAACCCATCTAAGTAAAAATCAACATTGTTTACAAAACCAAAACATTTGAACTGTTCAAACCGAGCAGGTACATCTAACCAAACATGTTCTCAGGAATGTGGGTATGAGCTGTTCACCCAGCATACCTGAGAAGACAGTAACTTTCAGCCAGAATGGACATTTGGGGACATAATCTCTTCACTGGAGGAGGATGTCTGACACCATTTTAAACATAATGTTAGTGGGAGATGAAGCAGAAACTCTTCTGTCAGACCACTTCAAAATTAATGCTCCTGCTGAGCCCTCAATAGAAAACCCTCAGCTTGGCTGGGCCACCTCTCCCTCCTCAATTCTCCTTTCACCCAAACCTCAAGGGAAAAAACCCCAAACAAAACAAAACAAAAAAACCCCTTACATTCATAACCAAGGGAAACTACAGAGTAATGCAGAATTTTGCCGTTACCTATTATTGAAAGCCATTTATTGATGAGACTGGAAATGATTCTGAGATATACAAAATTATACCCTGTGTCAAATGGTCAGGTAAAAAAGTTCTGTCCATTTCTATAGGAAGATGGGACTAGAAAGTACGAAAACTCATCTAGTTTACTGACAGCAGGTAACCTGAAATGAGCAGGAGATTGCAAGAAATGTCACTTCTAAATATCTGTGATAAGTGGAAAACCTTCAGCTAGAATAAACTCTCTCAATAATCCCAAACAGAAATTTGGTCCTAGAGTTTTTATTCTCCAGTAAACATAAGGAAATTTGTGTGCGTGTGTGTGTGTGTGTGAAGGGCATGCACTTCTCAAGTAAAAGATAACTTATACCTTACTTACTAGTTTGAAATGTCTGCAAAGTAGCCTGTTTTACAAAATCATGGTCACAGAAGAGGCAAATGACTTGCAAAACCCACCTTATTATTTACAGGTGCCTACTGTCATTTTTCCAAGAATTGGGTAGTCATTTTATAACAATCTTTACCTACAAAATGTATTCCTGATGATTAGGAGAAGTAATATTATTTCTGCATAAGACTAAACTCTGTACTGTTATAAGATCGTAAGGCCAGAATCTGATTTACTTGTTTATATTGCTTTTAGCGTCAACAAATATAAAAAGGCATTCTGTTTGGAAATCTGCATTTCAATGCAATTAATTCAGCTTCTTTTTGAGGTTTGGCATTGGTGGAAGAGATTTGATGATGTTCTTTATGAATACATTTAATCTTTTTTACTGATCCATTTCATTTATTGGTGATAGTTGCTCCAAATCAAATGTTTTAATCAAAAGCCATGTCTATTGTTAGATGGGAGAAGACTAAAAGCTATGTTTGTTTGGTTTTTTTCCTGCTAGTGCATGTTTTATTGTTAATGCATCATCTAATTGTTTTTTTTTAATTTGTTTTATTTAAGGATTTATGCATGGCAGGAAATAATAATATCCCCAAATTGCATCTAAAAAAGGCTAGTTGCTCATCTTCTATTAATGTTCTATGTTCCCAAGCAATTTCTGGCACTCAGTAGAACTCCTCCTTGTGAAATGGTGATGGAAATGAACAAAGCTCACTCGAGGAAGTCTTGAGATTTCCTTTGGAGTAAAAGATTTATGCCAAGCTAGCTTGATCTCACAAACAGTTTTTCTCTCCCATTCCTTACCCAGAAAACAGTTTAGAGCACACCCTGGTGAAAGACAGCTTCAGGTTTTTCTTCAAGTCAGTTTTTGAGCGTGCATTTGAATGCTAGTGTTTTATACATTGCTGAGTGCTCCGAACTTTTGGCTATTGGATGTCACTACACAACAGAAAAACCGACTGGGGATAGCAGATTCATCACTAATTTGCAAAGACTGACTTAGTTGCTTTATACATTTAACCCCAAGACAACAAACGTAGCTGTAATTTTCCTGAGAAGAGATATGTTCAGATTACAGCTAGGCACTTAAGCTCTTAGTGATGTGGACCTGGCAACCCAAAATATTTAGGAGGAACAGTGTTCCGCTCCTGCTTTTAATAAGCCCATTCAAAGTCATTCTTCCTTTATGCGTTTTAGATCGCCTTTCCTGAGGACTGGTGAGGCTCAGTGCTGCAGTGCCTCATTCTGAATGCCCTTTGTGGTCTAATTGGATTTTCAGTGCTTTGGCATTTCTTTATAATGAAAATCATTAGAAGCTAGTTCTCATTTTCAGCTAGCCATTCTCATTATCAACTACCAAATTAGGCTTTTGAAAATGCTACTTGACATCTTACTGCAACCTTGGAAAGCTATTCTCCTTAAAAATTTGGCTATTGGCCCTAATTTTCTTGATGTTTAGCCTTACAAGAGAAATAAGTGCAAATTTCCAGAAAGATCAGTTACAGTCAAAGCTTCTTCCCCTTATCAACATCCTTATCAAGTTTGGTACTGCATACCACTCTTATTGCAGTGTTTCATCATTATTTAAGAAATCCAGTGTAAATGAGATAAATCATATTGTGTTCCCTTCTGTGTTGTTCTGAACTAATATCCCATTAAGTTTAATGATACATAGTATTTGCTAATAACATTCTTCTTTGAAAAAAACCAAAACTTTTTCATAACGTTTTCAAGGGTACTAAATCATATCTGTGGCATTTCAGCTGAGAATTGCAGGCAATTTCTGGACTGAAATGGAGTCTCAAAATGTGGCAGAGGGGAGATTTAACCCTCCAGTAATTCACATCAAGTTTTTTTGTCAGTATAAACCTTATATCATATCACAGGGGAAAAATAAAACAAACCGCCTTTCAAGTTTGCTCAACAAGAATAGTTCATTTAGGCACTTAAAACTTCCAGAAACTGACCCAAGACGATAAATAAAAGACAGTACAGTGTGCCAGATTCAAAGAAAAGCCAGTTTATCGACAACCCATTATGTCAATTTCCTACACGGGTTTTCTCCATGGAAAATTCTCTCCCCACCTCCACTTTTAATGTGGGCTCAGCTGTAAGGGATATTTTGTTTTCCCACCTGAGGCATCATAGACACTGTAGGCAAGACCCTGGTACAGATTCAACAGAGAAATTCTTAAACATTAATCCCAGCAATGGTCTCTCTGATATCTTTCTTTGCACACCTCTTTCATTTTTCCCTCTACCAAAAACAACTGAACTAACAAAAACCAGAAAGCTTTAAAAAAAAACCCCACTCACTGAACTAGCAAGTTCAAAATATCACCTCAAAGTATGCTCAAAAGTCATAATCAAGCAGAACAAAACAAAATCCTGCTGTCTGAAAACTGCAGCTCCTCTCTGTTATTTTTACTATTGAAGTCCTTTGTGAGAAAGGAACCTCAGCACTGTAGCTCCAGATAAGGCACAAAATTAAGACCCATTCCTGATTATAGAAGGTTTACTGCATTAAGATGGAATCCTACCAAATTTGTAGTTGATACATTTTCACGTATATCAAAATAAAATGTGCAGTATTATACTAAAACTGAGTAAATAATGGAAATTACTCTTCCCATGCTCCAAAGGCTGGTTCCGTACTTCTTGCAGAAGTAAAGCAAGTGACTTTATTTAGGATTCCTCATGGCAATCCTTCCACGTAGCCTGTTTTTACTCTTTTACTAGCCACATATATAGTGTGCAAAAAATTCAAAAATTGTTACCTAATTAGCTGAGATCATTCTGAAATTTATTCCATTTTTATTGGCCTAATCAGCAAGTCAAACAGATGGAGAAAATTTATTTTTGAGACGTACATTTATTTAAAGTAACCAAGATTGTCATGGCTCGTCACAAGTTTAATTCACAATAGAAAAGACACTTAATTCCTCTAGGACATTTTGCAGAGAATTAGATTTGTGGAGTTGAAGCAAAACAATCTGTTCACCAGCAGAGTATATCCTAGTCTAAAAGGCCGTTGATCTGGAAAAGGTGTAACTCAGAAAGTGCTTTGATCCTTAGGATGGGGTTGGACCACTTAAAGGAGTTGTAGTGACCCGATGTTTTTCATCTGTTTTTCCATCAGCTGAAATTTGTTTTGATCTTTCTAGTCTGGATTTAGTTTAGGTGAAAAAGTTAAAAAACTTTCCAGTTAATTGCAGCTCTATATGATAGTAAGTATTCATCATTCAGCTCTGAATTCAACACTGCAAATTCCTGTTTAAAAATCATGAAGACAAACTGTAAGGAAATTGGAAAAGAAGCCCGAGCAGCAGGCTCTGAATTGTTTGGTTCACACAGACTTGCTTGAGTTCACACTTGCTTAAATTCTTTTTTTAACCTGAAATATTGAGAACATAGAAACTTCACATTTTTGTTTAAAATTCAGAAGCTGTGGCTTTAAGAAAATATTATCAAGCTCACAATACAGCCATGCGAAGTGGCAGCACTGAAACTGTAAAAGTGTCCACACTCCCAATACAAAAAAGTCCAGAAACACCTAATTTCAAAGGCAGGCAGTGCACCAGGGTGTTGCGTTATCAATGTTGTTAAAGAACAAAGCAACAACAACCACAAAGAAAAAAATTCTGACCAACTTTCTTTTACAATGTTGTCTTTTTCAGCAGAATTTGCTTGATTAAGTACCTCACAATTGATAAAATTAATCAAAAACAGTTTAAAAATAAGCATATATCAGTAGCATAAATAGCTGCATTCGGAGAGGGATTTAATGGTGCCACTTAGTGGACAAAAATATCTGTCTTAAACTGTTCCAATGCATTTGCAATATGCAATTGTGAAATTCTGGTAAAAATTAAATCCTTTACAGTATTTCTAAACAAAAGAGATTAATATATATACATGCAGAAGAAGGGCAAGGCTTTTGAACTGGAGCCAGGCTGAAACATTTCAAAAAAAGAGACTCATGAAGCCATCTCCTATGCCTTCACAAGAAGAGATTAAGAGTACAGAAACCAAATCTCCATCCTGATCTCACTGAGGCCACTCATTTAAAAAGTAATAAGTGGGTGTTCTATTTCAGTGCAATATTTTCATTCTACTGCTTCTTTCATTGTTATTCGTGGCATTGCTGTCCTTTGCGACTGTAGCCTGTAAAGCTGCATTGTAAAGAATTTAATCGAAAAGTTCTGTGAAACCCACAGACTGTCTGGCACATGAAGTATCCACACTTCAGATGAACTGTCACAAATAGGTGTTTAGTTTTAATAAAGTGTTTACTAAAGGTTAATTGCTAGCTGATTAAAATACGTGCTTTGGTGAGCAGAAAGGAAAAATGAACACAGTCAATCTACTCTATCTAAGAGTTACACAGGTAATAAAATCTTTTAATCATTCTAACGTGTTAAAACTTTATGTATTTAATGTTAGCACTTGGAAATAAATGGACAATTATTAATTAATTGAACAGGTCTCATAACAATGTTCCCCAAGATTAAATCATATTATATTAATACAGATGTGATGCAGATAGAACAGGTCCAACAGAAGACTAATTGAAAGTTGCTAGAACAGTTTTTTCAGTATGTTTCAGTACTAGCAGAACAAACAATTGAACTTGAAAAGTCTGGAGGTTTTTGCTATGATTTATGAAGATTGGTCCTGATAGAGTACACACTGACTTGAACTGCTGCTTTTCACTGTTATGAATGTTTCATACTGCCCACATCACAGAGAGCAATCGCCTAAGTCAGAGAATGACACGGGGTTATAATAGTTAGGATGGTGCTCCCTAAGTTGCTGACTGAAGACCTGTAGTTTTGCAATGATGCTGTTTTGCCTTTTCTCACCTCATCAGTATCAAAACAGTAATCCTTTCAGTAAGAAAACAGTATATTTCTAGATATTCCACAATTTTGAATATTTTTTTTTTAAAAATTAAGGCTATTGAGTTCTTTTAGAATAGCTTTTAGGCTTCATTTTAGAATTTTCTGAGAGTACTACCACTTGTGAAATTAAGTTTCTCACTGCATATCAAACCTTTCAGTATAAATGATTCGTGTATTAGTGAACTGGTGTTCCCTTAATTTTATTAGATCATGTCTAGTTATTCCACAAGGAGATGAGTCTCTGAGAAGAACCTGAAAGCTGACTTTCCTTTTGTCTCTGAGATGTATAAAAACAAACAATCTCTCAAGGGAAGCATACTATCTCCATTTTTAATTTCTCTTCCAGTACCATGGAAGAATGGACAGAAATGTTTCAATTTTTTTAGTGAAATAAATAATTATGAAAAGTCACAGTGTCCTGTGACTTTATTGCTGAGAATTATTAATTTCATGGTACACATATAAAATACATCCTGGAATACCTGAGCAGCTTCTCAAGACAGTTTCTGACACCCCGAATTAAGATTAGAACCCCTCAAAATTTAGAATTTGGGTTTCCTTCCTCTTGTTCCCCTGTTACCTGTTTTCTATAGAAAATGTTTTTCCAGTAAACTGGGAGGAAAAATAAAAGAAAAAAGGGGGGGGGGAAGTTGTTCTCAGTATCCCAGATACACATCTTATTATGTATTTTAGTCCCTTTCCCTCCTCTTTCTTACAGTTTTTCCTGTAATCCAGATGAAGGCAACCTGCTCTTTCACAGCTGATTCAACCACAGGCTCTAAAGGTCAGTGGTTACTGTAGCCAGTAAGAGTATGTAGTCATATGAAACAATTCTATAAATTATCTTGTATGACAAATTTGCCACTGGAAGACTTGCAATTAGAAATCATATAAGTGATCTGATTTAAGCTGGAAGATAAATATGTCACAGCAAACTTCTTCACTGGGGCTGCACATTGATTCTTCATCAGTAACTTCACCATCTGCAGGTTCTTGAAAGCTTTATTCCTTTCTGACAAAGGGGAAAGAATAAGATGGGTATCATCCTTCTTGCAGGAAGATGGAACTGCACAAATAGCTTGCATTCATATAATTCAATATTGGATGGAAATCTGGCAAAATTTATTAACTCATGCAAAACATCATTTACAGAACACAGTAAATGGGGCTGCAAAAGTTCCATAGATCACAGTCTTCCTAGACCATAGCAAGCTGTACTGCACAGGATGATATGCTGTGTAAGATTAACCAAAGATGCAGAACAGCCACACAGAAGTGTGAGATCAGACTTGCAACATGGGAATGTTTTGTGACAGTGGCTTGGGTTTTGGTGAAAAAAGACTGCTGAAATATTCTGATATAAGCCTTCAGCTTGGACCTCTCTCACCCACATTCCCAAGAGATACAGAACTTTCCTGAACACTATTGTTACACACTCCTGCGCTTGCCCACAGTATGTGGCCCATTTGTAGGGGTAATGGTGTATCACTGGCTGCCCTAACAGCTCCTCAAGTTGAATCCCATTGCCTGGTGGTGATTCAGGCATGTAGGAAGAGTTTGGCCTTTCTTCAAGCATGACTTGTGACAAGATGGCTTATCCTGTGCCTTTCTCAAAGTTGCTGTGTGCCCAAATGGCATGGAGGACCGAATGGCAACGTTGCTTTCAGCAGTGACATAGCTTCTCATTTGAACAGCATTGGGTGCAGGTGGTGCACAATTCGTAGAAGCAAGGTTTTGGGTAGGACATGCTTTGGACTTTCTCCAGCAAAATGAAGCACCTGGAATCCAAAGGCACCTCTGCAAACCCAAGAGATCTATGGTTTGTTCTAGCTCTGGATAAAAATTGACTTTAGGTTTAATTTCTTCATCTAGAGATGCTGTATCTCATGAAAAGTGGAAGGAAGGCCGGTCAAAAAGATACAGGTATTATGGAAGAGGTGTATCTGAGTCATTCTTTCCTTCCTAGAACCATGGGATAAAATGGCATGCTTATCACTGCAACAGTACTCCAAATATCTGCCAGTTCAGAGAAGAGTTACCAGATTTCAGTTGTCCCAAATGATGGTCATTTTTTAGCCAGCAACTTTGTATCCTTAGTCATGTAGCAATTTACTTCACAATAGATTCTTTTGGTTTCAATACAGTTCAGATCCTTCGGTGATAATATCTGTAAGATTTTCAGAAGTGCTTGCAAAGTTTTCTACTACAAAGATGGTAGAATTAGTCCTATAACTGGGTTATTTGCAGGGCATGGATAGCTGAAATCAGTTGGTTCCACTGGGATTAGTGGACATTCACACTCAAATGGCTGAAATTTTTGCAAGCATTAAACATACATCAGTTACTGCTAATAGCTTTCTGAAAAACAAGCCCTCTAAAAGCTTCTTGGTTTGGGAATTTAAACATCAAAACACTTAAATTGTTAGTCTCTTCTGAAAATTTCAGCCTTTTGCTAAATAAAGTAAATCAGGATGAGATGCCAGGAGCAGCGAGGTAAAAAGGAAGAAGAGAGGAAAGTCTGTCTTGCTAGTGTTTTCTCTAATAGGTATCCTGGGCATTTAGATTAAAAGCAGAACAAATACAACACTCCCCAAACAAAGAAAGGCTAACAAACAAGAGAATCCTTCTTATGTTTTGAGTATTCTTCATTCCTTTTTCTTTCAAGCAAAAAGGCAGGAGAAAAAGCTCTTAGGGCTTTTTTCCAGTGCCCTTAGAATCTCCTTTTTCACATATGAGAGTAGTCCTTTTACCTGCTAAATAACTTTGCCTCTTACAAGCTATGAAAGCCACTGGACATACTGTTTAAAAGCTATTGTCGATCTGATTCAAATGTTGAGAAAACCAACATTACATATGGCCATCTGCAAGAAACAGCATTAAACAGTCAATGACTAAAACCACTGTGCATTTTTCCATCTGCATTCCATTCAGCACCCAGTCCCTATCATTTATTCCCTTATATTTCACTCCTCCCTGCTGGCTGCTTTTGCTACAAAGCTGACTCTTTGCACTATATCTTGACCTTCTGTTCCTGCAATTAAAAGCCACTGCTAATTCCTCTCAGCTATCACCCTGTGAAGGGAGCTAGATGGAATCGCTCTTTCAGTCAGAGTGCTCAGTGATTCCTCCTACAGTCATACTTTAGCCTTTACGCTGCTGGGAAAGAAAAAAAAGAGGAAAAAAAAAAAAAAGTACTTGCTTCTCAACTACTAAAAAATAACTGATACGTTTCCCAATGGCAATGTTGCATTTCAAAAACTCCTCTCTTGCCTTCAAACTATGACTTGTTTCTCAGAAGCTGGAAAGTTAAACTGACCAGGAAACAGCACATACAGAATTCAAACATGCAAGTGTAGTCACAAAAAGACTGGAGGAATAATGAGATAAAGCTTTCTGTGCATGCATATAAAAACAGTAAGATCAGTGTTTGCGCCATAGTTTCTGTCAACTCCTGGCTGAGGTCAGACTTCACCAGGCTAGATACTGAATAGAAATGAGACAAAACCCCTGTCTGTAAAACAGACAAAGGAAAAGTCATAGTACAAATCTGATTGTCTCTTCTACAAATTGATTCCTAATTTCCAGACTATCAAGAACAGAGTATTTAACAAAAGCAGCAACAGAAACTCTATCTATTAAAAGACTCACAATGCACAAAATCATAATGATAGAAAGTTTTTATTTCTTAGCAATTATTTGAGAGAAAATCTATGTTAAGATTCAAGGCACTCTGAAGGAAATAAAAGTACTTATTCTTTTAAATTAAATTAACTCTTAGACTCCCATTATAAAAAAAATAAAATTCCAAGTATATATAAATTAATGCATTAAAATCCATTATTTTGCAAGGGACATTCAAGTAATCTTAGGTGGTATATGTTAAAGTTCATGCAACATAAATCAGTATATAATTAATTGGTTTTGATGATGAGGGAAAGAGATTTTTCAAATGCAGAAAATTTATCCTTAATCAAATATGGCAAGGTTGTTGTAATTAACAGGTCTTCATTGTAAGGGATAATTCCACTGGTTTTAAGGCTTAAATTTAATTACTCCATAAGTAGAACTTCCTGACAATTTCATGATCCTTTATTCTGGTCATAGTAAGAATAAGAATGTGTTCTGTAAAAATATAAGGGTTTGGGGCTAGGCCAAGCTCCTAGGTCTGTGCTAGGCCCTGTGCTTGGGGACTTGAGCCAAAAAACACTCTGAAATTAAACATGGAGGAAGTATAACTGTAAAATAAAAATGAAATTTATATTCAAGAAATCTCTCACTTTGATTCT
Organism: Grus americana; assembly: GCF_028858705.1. Classification (NCBI taxonomy): domain Eukaryota; kingdom Metazoa; phylum Chordata; class Aves; order Gruiformes; family Gruidae; genus Grus; species Grus americana. Next base: position 78,873,615 of record NC_072891.1, read on the forward strand.
TATACTAACTCTATCAATGTTTGGAAAGTTTTCTATATCATTAGGATTAGGATCCATTCATAATGGCTGACAATTAAAATAATTACTTTAACATTTTATGTATTTTATTGTTTAGATGAGTTTAAATACTTCTGGTGAATTCCACTCTCATATCTTAAGACTGCTCACTTTTTAAAAAGATTTTAAAGATGATCAAGAACTAAAGGTCACCAAGCATTACCGAATGTAAAAACCTGAAATGCATACTCCTAATATTTTGTACTCTACAGTAATAACTTAGACAAGTAAAATAAACCTCAAATTTTGTTAAAAATTCATTTGGTGTTCGGACATCAGTTTTGGGGAGATTTGCTGTACTTTCCACAGATAAAAACATTCAGATAGATTAAATCTGATATATCCACAAAACTCAACCCAGTCTTAACCATGTGTTCAATGTTTGTGTCACCCCAGTAAAACAGCATAACAATTGGTAATCATTTTATCATACGGTAAACCTGAGTTTCTTTCCTTCTAGTCTCTCCCTGTTACACTGCTCTGGGATTGCTTTCCTTCTCGATGCACATCTCCTTCTGTCCTCTTCACTTGTTTAAGCCATCCATGACATATTCTGGACTGACAGATGTGTTGCTGTCTGTTTGCCACAGACAAAAAAAATGAGTTTTTTTACTGGTACTGACAGACTGTGCCGCTTTTGACAGTTACCTTTCCCAGCCCACGCATTGTTTAGACCTTTGGGGACTGTAGGGTGGGGGAAGAAAAGGGTGTGCTTAGTTTGGGGTTTGCTTATGCTTTGTGTACCTATAGACAACCTCCTGTTCAATTTCAAGACTGAAGAGTGTGCTTTTTTTTATGATTCATATGAGGAAAAGGTCTGAGTTTTTATCTTTTAGAGAGGAAGTCAGTTGCATTGATCCTGCTGTAAATACAAAACACACTCTATAGTGCCCATTTTCTTTTGATAGTTGGAAGGCACTTGGATTAAAGGCAGGAGATAAAAGGAATTACTTGCTCTTGGACTTCCTTCTTTCTCGGGCTCCAACTCTTCAACTAGCATGTCTTCATTGGTCATCCCCCTCCCCCCCCCCCAAAAAAAAAAACCTCAAAAACCTCAAAATACTTTCCTCACCAAACCCACAGAATGGAAAATTGCCCATACGCTGCTTGTATGTCCGGGCTGACACAGTTTTCCAGACAGAGCAGCCTGCTGTGAACTCCCACCAGAGCTGGTCTCTAACATCAAGGTACCTGGGGGAAGCATCTATCCCACAATTAGATATTTTTCTCACCAACACAGCTGACAAGGGAGGGTTTCAAAAAGCAGAGGTGGGCTGTCACGGTGCCCAAATCAGAAGTTCCCAGTGAATCCCAGACAAAGCGCTATCATGGGCATTGCTGTCCTGCTGCATGCAGATATTACTAGATGGTTTCAAACAGGCTTCGTTTCTCCTCTGATCCATAGGTTTTGTCCTCTCTTCCACCACCAGCCAGGTCTGGCATGAACTAGGTTATGACGATGATTTCTTCTTACACTTTTTCTTTTCCAGGTGATATGAGGGAGACCTACAGCCCTAGCCCTCTCAGCAAGCCAGGATTAATCCCACTGAACAGAAATAGAATGTCTTAACTCAAATTTAATTAATGTACATATACCCTTACTCTTTGGATACAGACTACTAGTATTTATTCAAGTTTGAATTATTTGCACCCTCAGAAATTGCATTTTTGAAGGAAGAATCCAAATGGCAGCTTTTGCCTGCTTTCAAGATATGAAGGAAAAGAAGTTGGTTTGCATTTCCTTTTTCTTTGAAATAACAACACTAACAACAACAAAACCACCACCAACATAACACTCACACAAACCCACCTACCACACAGTCGCTGAAGCCTTCTACAGCCATACGTAATGAACAAAACAGTCCTCTCAGCCACAACAGCTGGTGTCACCTCCCAGAGACAACTCTTGTCTGGGATAGTTTAAGCTGAAGGAGGTTCCTGAGCAGGAAATTTAGGATACCAAGAGTCTTATCATGTAAAGCGTTTTGCAGTCCTAAAGGCACAGCTGCTGTGGTGCCGTCTGGAGAAAGGAACATATCATCAGTGACAATTAGTAACAGCTTTGCTTACGATGCGCTTGGAGCACAGGGAGGACTTTATCAAGTTCTGAACACAAGTTTTATCTGTATCTGAAGGCTCCAGTGCTCTCATGCCATCAGGGAAACGGTAATAGTTCTATGTACATATGTTTTCAGTGTAATTAGAATAAATCCTCTTTTTATTCTAGCCATTTATGCCACATTAAAAGGAATCATTTTAAAAGGAAAGGAAATATGCAAGGTAGAGGATGAACAGCTCCTCCTGCCTTCCTGCCTCTTCTGAGCAAGCAAGGCGTGCTGTGCTCTGCTTCCTTCTGTGCACAGACCACTGCCACATTTTGGATTGAAACATGGCTGTGCTAGGGTAAAGGGCACTGGACATGGATCCACCAGGTATGTCTCGTCCCAGTTCTGTAGAAGAGTGGGGGAAACTACATCAGACTGCTTTAAGGGGCAAATGCAGCAAGCCATCGCAGAACAGAAAGAAGTTAGCAGACCCCTGGCTCAAGTCATTGGCCTGTCTTGCAACATCTAACAAATTTTATTCCCTTTTTCTTCTTCTCAATAGGGGAAACTTCTGGTCTCACTGGAAGTAGTAACTCAACAGAAGTGATAAACCAAGTTTCATCTGAGAAAGCGCTTTACTAATCAGGAAATTAATGGGAGTTTTCAAAATACACTGATGGTCATTTGAGCACCCATTAATATAATTATTTGCCATGTTACAGCAATCTGGAACTCCTTACACCAGCAACTGGAAAGTCAATATTCTTTAGGAGTGTACTAATCAACTGAGACTTCAACAACACAATACTTTTTCAACATTAGAGGTATACTCTGAAATGTAAAAAAAAAAAAAAGATTTTTTAAAGTTGTGGGGAAAACTGTACTCAAATCTAAGGGAGCAAATTGGGAGATAGGTTTCTTCTTTCTAAACTGTGATTAAAAAAAATTTTAAAAAATGCATAATGTGTCAATAGGTAGTGAAAAGCTTCTGTGTATTTGTCACAGCTTTTCACATCAGTCTTCAGGGATGCAGCAAAATCATATGTTTCAGCTTTGAGTGACAGTCTGTATCCACACTGGTTAAAAGAATAATGTTACAGACTCACAAGTCCCTCTGTTTCTGTACCTTTCAAACTTTTCCTTGCTCTCCTGACATTCACTTTTTCCCTTCACCAACAATTAAGAGTGCACATTTAGCATGGAAATAAACCTAGTAATTCTCCTGACCTGGGAATTGATCATTAGTGCTTGCCAACCTTGGTATGGGGACCGGTGAAACAACCAAAGAGCAACAGAGGAAGGAGATCTCTTCATAACTTACTGAAATGTATAAGGAAGGATAAGCATTCTACTGCACTGATACTATTTATGTAGAATAAATATTTATATTTTTTTAAAACTTTAGGAAAACCTATATTCCACATCCTGATATGAACTCCGCTATCTTTTCTTCTTTTCAAGGTGCAAAATTATCTGAAGTGATTTTTTTACATTCATTAACAAAGAAAGAAAAAAAGAAAGAACGGGACAGAGGGGAAGCTGTTCTTAAAACAGCTTTGCTTCATTCATATGAGAACTTCAGCACAATGCTGTCAAGAGATAAATATATTCATAATATATTCCTTTCCCATAGTTATGTTCCTGCACTCCAGCGCAGAAGTCTGGTAATACCCTGTTTCTTTCGTAGTGAACCTTCATCTCTGAAGGGCAGAAAACAAAATTCCTCAAATTATGATGCCTATAATGATTGCAATTAATTAGCTATTCAACTGAAGTCTATAGACAGATTAGTTTTAAATAGCTGAGCACCAGAAGGAGCAATATATGACAGCTGCAGCAGCTGGGAAGCAAAGGCTTGACTATAAATTGGAAAGGCATTGAATTTTCTTTCCCTTTGGCAAAACAAAAAAAAAAAAAAGCTTCTGCTTTAGCGAGAGAGGCCCACAGCTAGTCTAGCAGGAGCAAGAGTACGGGGCTGAGCAGGAGAGTGGCAATGGCCTTCCCTGATTCACAGGAAGGAATTGACCATTCACACCATGGATGTCAGCAGTAGCAACTAAGATACGTGCAGCCAGCAATCAAGCAGAGCAAGAACGTAAAAACACAGTGTACAGTCTATAAATGCCACTGAAGCATAGTTCAGAGTAACTATGCTGTCTAGTTGCTCTGCAAAGGAAAAGTCCTCTAGGCAGCACTCCGGAGAGAAGAAAATTAAAGTAGAGGTGAAAGTTAGTTTCTTTAAATGTCAAGCTGATAAGGCATATGTTATAAGCTCTAACACATCATTATTACATCCTGCCCACTTGAGCGGCTTACACTACACAACACGATTTGGTTCTGCTTTCCTACCAGTTAAAGAAGGCTGTCTTCACTCTCACATAGGGTCAGGAATTACTCTGCAGTACGGTCACCATTTACCACATATTTGGCTGTGTTTGCTAAGGTATTTGTTAAGGCTCAAGTAGAAAATCTTAACCTCTAGGTGAAGCAGAGACAGTATGCCCACATACAACTTTTAAAAGCTGCCCTTTGACAAGGAATACAAACCCCTCCAATCCTGCCATTAATGCTTGGAAGATGCTAGTCTAGGTCACATTAAAAAGTAAGTAATCTGAATTTTCATTCCACTCTCTTCTCAATGGGCAAATTTATCAAGATATACTGCCAATTGAAAGGCAGGCTGGTCAACAATACAGCACAGTGGTTGCGTTTTGAAGGTACCTGTTTGCTGCTGATGCTGTTTATCTTCTTACAAATGAATGTGCAGACAACAGCAAAATTCTCCGAAGGACTGCTGGAAAAATGCTTACTCTTCTCATTTCATGCACACTCATGCAAAGGACCTCCTGCTATGCTATAGTTTCACCAGTTAGTTAGATCTAAGTAAACAGAACAGAGAAGATCTGCCAAAGTCAGATAACCTCTTCTGAAAGCATAAAAAACCAAACTGGGTGAACTCGGCTGGTTGGGACATCTTCTTCGGAGAACTGCAGATCTTCAGGTCATACCAACTTCTCTATGTGACAGTGATAGATGGTGCATGTTGCAGTCTACAACCTCATTACACTTACAATAATCTCTCTTCTTGTACTCTGACATTTTTAACTCCTTTGGGAAACAGCCATCAAATTATGCTGATAGGTATGGAGTGAAAAAAACCAAAGTGCACAGTATTTGTCATACTTGTTCAGTATACAAACTACTTCTTCAAAGTAAGCATGCATTACATTTGAGTTACATCTTATTTATTTACTAGGATTATAATAAAGTCTGTCCTGATGTCTAGCTCAGAAAGGTGATTTAGTAGGTTATGATGTCTGCTAATTACTTAACTAAGCTAAATTGCTTATTATCTCAGGATAGAGGATTGTTAAGTGACCAACACAGTAACTTGGGTCCTCAAACCTGAGTTCAGATCCCTACCCACCATGACCTCAGCTAAACTGCTGAGCCTCGATTCACCATTTGTGAAAATGCAGCTTACTACCTGCAGAAGACGTCAGGTGTCATACATTAAAAACTGCAACTCACTCGTGCTAGAATATCAAAGGCAAATAAATACTGATATATCTGTAACTTCATTAAAGTAGTCATGTTCTGAAAATGCCTCAGCTTTTAAGATGTCCCGAGCAGACTTTGAAAGTGAGACAGGTTTTCAACATTTTTTTATGCTTAATGTCTAATACAAGGCATTTAACATTTTCAAACACAGTCATTTTAACTTAGGATCCAGGTTTTGGCATTCGGTAAATACCTTTAGTAATGTTGTCAAAGCACATAAATATCCAAATCCCACTAATGGTGCAGAGTCCTAATTTCAAAACATTTCAAGTCATCTGTAAAGTTTTTCTCAAAATAAAAGCAGCATGACCTAGCAATAACCATGGTATTATCACAGCATCACTGTGATTAGAGGGGTCCTCTGGTCCAAAACCTCCTGCCCAAAGCAGGGTCAGCCATGGGGTCAGTTCAGGATGCTCAGGGCTTTGTCTGATTGTGGCTTGAAACACTCCAAGGATGAGTTGGCACAATTGCTGAGATTGCTCTGAGCTGCTTCTTTTTCTCACACGTTGTATACAAAGCTTAGACACCTAACCTGCAGTTGAGAAATCCACCGTTACACTTTGTGATTAGGTGGTTACCCAAGTATCTTTGAGCCCACTAACCTGACAGTGGTTTAGAGCAGTGCTGCTTTGTACTGGTCTAGGATCTAAGAGAATACTCCAAGCTCATGTGAATTTCACTGTTACCGATCTCCCAGAGAGGAGGTATCTTAGGATATGTGAGTCTCAGATAAGTGTGTTATTCCTCTGTCATTTTTGACTGCAACTCCTTACAGCTTTTTAATTTTAATTAAGTAAATTTTAAGAAGTTTTTCACTCATATTAATAATCCAGAAAAACACAGAAGTCTCAAAAACTTAACTTACTAACTCAACAGGATCACGTGCAAAAGGTTATGCCAACTAACCTCAGGAATAGTTCTGAGAAAGCCTAAGAGGGGTTTTACTTAGCTTTGGGTTTGTTGGGTTTTGTGTTGGTTTTTTTCCTGATGATACTCCATTTGAATTCATGTTAGCTGACGCATGCCCTGGCCCAATATTGTACCTTCTAGAGATTCGTCTTGCACAGAACTTTGATGGTATGGGAAATTTAGTTATTTCAGCTATTGCAAAAGTTAAAAGAGCAGAAGCTGTAGAATCTTTTTGTATGAATCTTTTTACATTCAAGACACTTTGACTTTAACTCAGCCTACACTAAGTGCCAATACATATTCAAGGATAGGGTACTTACCTGCATTTACATACGTGTGTGTTTACTCATACACTCCACTTTCTGGAGGAAGCTTCTTGGTAGCGACGAGAGCGAGGTGAGAATTGTGAGGGCAACCACAGGCACCGGCCTCTGAAAATTAAGGTATTTATCTACACTGATCGCTGAACACTGAACTACATAAACCTGTCTGGTACTCTATCAGCTAATCTTTTCCACTTCCAAACAATGAATCAAATAGCTAAACACCCCATACTACAACAATAAGGAAAAGCAAAAACTACAAGAGAATAAACATGTACATTAACTAATTACTGCTTTCTCAAGTCTGAAATAAAGCTTTTCCAAGTTTCCCTCAGATTTCCCTGAGGACCATGCAAGGGTTGTTGGTAGCTTCCTACTTCTGTAACAAGATGTCATTCATGGTTATGATTTACTGTGTCCCAAGGCTCTGTTACACATCCTGCAAGTGGAAAGCTCTCATCTAAGCTGAAGATGGGCCAACCTGCCCATCATCTGCTCCTGTTGGCCACTGTCACTGAGCTCCACCTCCCATCTCACCAAGAACACTGCTCTGCAAAGTGCCCCAGCCAGGTCTTTACTGCAGGGAGTTTTATTTCCAAAGTTATGTCTGCTCTTTAGGAAGAGTACATATAACATCTAGTGCAATCTTTTTTATCTTGTTGGAAATCAATACACCCCCTATTACAAGCTACTGATTAGAATGAGGTCACCTTGGCCCCATGCAAAACTGGAGAGCCAGTTTCACATATTAAAGATGTGTGAAAGGGATGCACGTAAATAAGATTAATGCAGAAATTCATTATGTTTGAATCATGAATCTCTTTCATTGTCTCTCCATGAGATGCTAACAGAGAGCTCTTCTGGGGTCTTCTCTAATCGTTTAAGTTTCAGATACCAGCTGGCATACATACTACCTTTGTAGAGAGACCAAGTATAAAAAAACACTTCTAAAATACAATTCAATTTCCTCAAAAAATGCAATGAAATGAGTATACTCTTTTGAAGTAGTTCTATTAGAGTTTCCACTTGAAAACAGTATCAGTAATTTGTAGCCTTCTTCATAAGCATATCTATGTATAAAGCTTTACTCGAAGTACCATGGAAGTTAGAGGTCTGATCTTTATTTTGTAGACAATTTTAAGTGTAAAAGAGCTCCTCCAAACCAAATTGCCTCAGTGGTAGTGTGCTTCCTCAAACTGAATCTGCTGCAACTGCTGCACAGTTCTCTGAGGCTGTGAAATGAAAAAAAAAAAAAAAAAGCTATTATGAGACACTTGAAGCATCAAAACATTTTCTGTGTTACTTGAATAGCTTAACTTAAAATAAGTGGACCAGTCAAATGGAGTTGCACTGAAGTAAAAGTAGTTAGTGTACAAAAATGGATAAACCACTGGACTGGGATGCCAGAGAACCACCTCCTATTCTGACCTCCTCCACTGGCCTGGTAGATAACCTTACATGTATTATCCAGTCTTCCATGGCCTCCTTCTACTTTTTCTATGTGTAGTTTTTAACAATAGAAAGAAAAATATCTTTCTGTTAAAATCTCAAAGTCATACTACCTGAAATTGAGGAAAACTTCAAGTTATTTAAGTATTTTCTATGCAATTCTCCCAGCCTGATTCTTGCCAGAAGATGGCTCCATTCAGACAAGAATAATAATTCCATTTCAAATAGCAATATACAACATGGGTCCCATTGGTTTTATTAGTTGTTAGCCCAGGCTATCAGTTAATTCACAAATGATTTAATATTAATTCAAGTCTATAATATTATTTACGCATTACCTTTTGTGGTTTATTTTCTATAATTAAAGGATAAGAATGTGACCACTGCTTTGCCCAAGGCCTTTTACATCAGATATTTCAGTAAAACAACTAAGCCACATAACCTTCTTAATTTATACAATGGTGAATGTATAATTAACTCTTCTGTTCTGAAAGGAGGTCTGAATTCTTTATTCATCACAAACAATACATAAAGATAATCATAGTTTCCTAAGACTAAGATCATGGAGGATAATAATAATTTAAAATTGCCTACTCGAAATCTGTTTTGAGCACTTTATTTAGCAAAGTGTGAAATCTATTTGAGAAGCTAGATGGAGCATAAAAAAAACATTTTAAGTATTGAAAAATAAAGAATCTAATTTTTATTTGCAGTGTTTTTTGCTTTTTGCCTAACACACAGGAAGTTTAAATGTTTTTCGAAAGCTGTTTATTAGTGAAAAACAGCCACTTGCTTACATACAAATTTTTCCTACAGAATTTCAGGATAGGTAGTTACAAAGCAATTTTGGTTTAACATAATCGATTTGAAGAGTAGAAGACCCAACAGGGAAACTGTCACCCCTGACAGTGGTCAACAGCAGATGTGTAATAAAGACATATCTTCCCTGTTCCTACATGACACTTTGATTTCTTAAATAATGCTGATTCAAAAAATGCAACGGCATGTCTAACTACCTGTGGTGAGTTAACCTCGGCTAATGGCCAAACTCCCACCCAGTCGGTCACTCACTCCCCATGCTTAGCAGGACGGGGAGAAAATAGGGAAAAACAGGAACAATAAAGCTCATGTATCAAGACAAAACCAGGCAAATTCGTTACCAGTTACCCTTGTGGGCAAAGCAGACTCAGCTTGGGGAGAATTTATTTAATTTACTGCCCAATAAAACAGATTTGGGTAGTGAGAAACAAAGACAAACACTAAACCACCTCTCCTTCCCCCTCTCACAAACTCAACCTCATTGCTTCCCTCCATACTCCTGTCTGTGAGAGGGGCATAGGGCAGCCCCTGCCATCTATAGGCTACCATCTATAAAAGATGTCCATTTTCTGCTATCTTCTGCAGGCTGCATAGTCCTAGACTATTTAACCGCTCTATGCTTTTGATCATGATTGTTGCTATTCTCTAAATTTTTTTCTGTATATTAAAAACCTCCTCCAGACAAAGGAAGCTTGTGGAAACCACTGACAGCTATATAAGCTTGAACGTGAGAACATTGGTGGTGCTATCTGAGCAAAAGATGTACTTCATTTTCAGAAATATCAGATTTACACATCTTCCTGGGTGGGACAAACATGACTACACAGCATACAATAACAACTTACAAAAAGGCCACCAGCACCACAACTTCCATCCCTATGTGTGAGCACTATGAATATTACACCATCTTCCATTTTATCATTTGACATTCCTCACTAAGGTCAAAATAATTTTGTCCTCTATTTTTTATAATTCTACCCTCACATTTTCCTCTTTTCTGCTCTGCCCTCAGGTAACCACGAGACACAACCACTTATATATATAAAAGATTTTTATTAGAGCTTCCACTTTTTATAATGCATCATTCTTGTTAATGTTTGTCTGACAGGCAACTCTTCACCTCTACAGCTGCTTCAGGCTTTTAACTGAAGTTAGAAGGAAAGAAAGCAATTTAATTATATTCAGGTTTAAAGCAGAGAAATCATGTTGGCTTTCCACTCAAGGAAAAACCTAACATAAAAACAGATGGCATAAAATTTCTGCAGACAACTGTTTCCCAATGTCTGTTCTATAGGACTGGATTTCTCCAGCATGATCTGCTGGAGAAAGAGTAGAATTTTAGACAATGAAGCAGTACAACAACATGGCACTTCAAAACCTAATTTGGAGTGAGAGACAAGCAACTTCTGTTACAATCAGACTTCAACAGTCTAACTGTTTCCAAACTTGTACATGAAAAGTCAACCCTGAGGTTATTCAACACGGGGAAGCGTAAGTCCTGCCCCTGGGCAGGAACAACCCCAGGCACCTATAAATGCTGGGGGCCGCTTGGCTGAAAAGCAGCTTTGCAGAAAAAGACCTGGGGATATTGGTAGACACCAAGCTGAAAAGGGTCCATGAGATCTTATTGCAGCCTTCCAGTACCTAAAGGGGGCCTACAGGAAAGATGAAGAGGGACTCTTTATCAGGGGCTGTAGTGATAGGACATGGGGTAATGGCTTTGAACTGAAAGAGGGTAGATTTAGATTAGATATTAGGAAGAAATTTTTTTAATGAGGGTAGTGAGGCATTGGAAGAGGTTGCCCAGAGAAGCTGTGGCTGCCCCTGGCTCCCTGGCAGTGTTCAAGGCCAGGTCGGATGGGGCTTTGGACAACGTGGTCTAGTGGAGGGTGTCCCTGCCCATGGTAGGGGTGGTGGAACTAGATGGTCTTTGAGGTCCCTTCCAACCCAAACCATTCTATGATTATATGATTCAATGAAAATGGGACATGAAACCAGTCAGTCTCATTAGGGAAGAAGGTGAATGTGCACCTTAAACCATTCTAGGATTCTAAGATTCTATGATTCTATGAGCCAGCAAGGTGCCTTTGCCACAAAGAAGGTTAACAGTATCTTGGGCAGCATTAAGGCTATTTAGCCTAAGGAAGACCAGGCTAAGAGAGGATCTGATCAATGTATATTATTACCTGAAAGAACGGTGCAGGGAGGGCAGAGTTCTTTTCAGTGGTGCCCAGTGGTAGGACAAGAGGCAATGGCTCAAATTGAATGCTCTGTCTGAGCATTAGGAAAACCCTTTTTTATTGTAAGAGTGACTGAGCACTGGAATGGGTTGCCCTGAGAGGATGTGGAGTCTTCATCCTTGGAGATATTCAAAAGCCATCTGGATGTGGTCCTGGGCAACAGGGTCTAGGTGTCCCTGCTTGAATAGGAGGGTTGGAGCAGACAACCTGCAGAGGTACCTTCAAACCTCAGCCATTCTGTGATTCTGTGGTTCTGAGTTATCATTGGCTGGAAAAGCTGGTATGAAATTGAGAGATGGGAGAAGGAAAGAAAGAAAACATCTTGCTGCTCCTTCCCCAGTCCTCTTTGGTAAGTAAACAGGGTGTCTGAAACAAATAGCATACCACCCAGGAAATAACTATCTTTTATGATCAATTTATGCTCAAACAACTCATTTGGCACCAGATACAAGTCATTCAGTTAGGCCAAAGATCAACACATTGAGACATGAGCCAAAATATAGAGAAAACTGTGAAAGCAGGTTCTCAAGTATGGAAGAAAGCTAAGCTTTTTGTGCTGGGCAGTTAGCAAAAATATGTTTGATACCGTAAAAGCAGATTAAATACAAAACATTCTTCTGTACTCATCCACAGACAGAACAAATACAAAGCAAATCAGATATTGTCTTTTCTGAGTTACCTAATCCTCAATGTTAGAAAATGGCTTCTGAAGACAACATTATCTATCATTCTTACAGAACATTTCATGAATTGTCTATTCACAATATTCAGTTTTCTTCTGAAGAATGATTTCAATCTACTAAAGGCTCACTGATTTTGTACAAAACATAATACATAATAGCTTAGGAGCAATCACTCTCCTCATGATCTTGACAATGACAGACTCTGATTTCAGATTTTGGATGAGTGAAAACCAGCAGAAGTTAAAACCTATTTTAATTGCTCTCCTCATGTGGTTCATTACAAAAAGCTTAGAATTATTTCTACTTCATTAGGGCTTTGGTAATCTACTGAATGAGTAAAAGCAAAGGGATGGAGAGAGAAGCAGACAAAGAAAAGAAAGTATTATGAAAGATTTCCAAACACTGGCAGAAATCTTTTTAAAGCTTGCACTCAAGCTCACACAGTTAGCTTTTGGATAATGAAAGGTCTAATTTTAGTTAATAATTGCTGGTATTGAGCTGGCTTAAGGATATGTGTGTCTTTCTCAATTGTTTTGGTTTGTTTGGGGTTTTTTTTTGCCTTGAATAATTTGCTTGGCAGTTCTAATGCCCACTGTGTTGTGAAAAAAAAGGAGATAACCAACAATTTGGTTCAACTGATAACATGATGCTGTCTGTTCAAGGGACTAGGTGTTCTCAATTTACTTGCTGCAAGATCCACAGAGCACCATTTGGAGGGTATTAAAGGAGAAGGATAAAGAAGAAAACTGAAGGCTGGCAGCTTTTTATCCTCTTTTAATGAGATTTCTGCCCAAACCTTTAGTAAACCTTTCTTTTTCATGGAATCAGAGATCCAGCACAGCATATTTTGAACAGTTGACTTAAATGAAATCTTATTCACCCCATTTCCTATAACATGAAACAGCACAAATAGCCAGACACAGAAGCATAGCTGGAAATCTATGATCCTGCTACAAAATTTCCTTTAATACCACGCCCCAGGACAATACTTGCTCACTGATTCAAAGAACTTGGGTAGTTACAGTTTGGTAGCCAAAGGTAGTTTGTCCTTAACTGTGAGGCACAGATGAAGAGAAAGACAGTATATAAGAGATAAAAATACTCTCTCAGCTCTTTCTGACTATGCAGACTACAGACTTTTCTTCTTATGTTATTCTGAATATAAAAGATTGCATTTAAGTTTGTCCAGTTACAGATAGAAAGAAAAAGAATGACAGCTGAGAAAATGGCACTTGCTTCTCTCTGCCTGGTGATTATAGCTGAGTGTTTTACACTGGAAAGTACTACTCAACCTGGAAAAGCTAAACTGGATTCTAATGTAAACAGAAAACATAGATTAAGATAAGGTCCATGTAACTCACCTCTTGGCAATAGGACTGTCACCTCAACAAAGTTCACACTCTTGCAACAACGCTGCAAATCCTGCCTAGGCTACAGCAGACCTAGACCTTCTCTGGATTGCTCTATCAGCCAAATTCATCAAAGAAACAATGACCTGCATCAGTTGCAAAGTGTTATGCATGTAAAAGGATGCAATGGAAATTCAGCTGAAGCAGGAATAGAGCTCTTCCCCCTGACTTTTAAAAAATTAATTCCTGTTCATTCATTGACCCTTAAGAAAAGAAAAAGCTTAGGTGAGGGGTTCTTCTCTTGGGGAAAGATTTTTAAGAAGGAAAATATAGTAATTCTGGATGGTAAGAAAAATATTTAGCATCTGCAGAAAAAGAAAAGGAATGAAAAAGTCATCTGAAGGCATGAAGCTCACACAACTGCCTTTGTCCCACTTTTCATAAAATTTGAACTGGTAAAGGTAAAGTTGACCCTCCACTTGTCTGCAGGCTGCACGTATACACTGAGGACTTGGCGAATTTTTGCTTTCTTAAATATCAGCTGGCAATTTCTCTAGCCTTTGCTCAGCAGTCACATACAATCACATCTCATTTAATTCCACTATATATTCATATATATTGAAAGAGGGAAATTGGTGCATATAAGGTGGACTGCTCTTTCCCTTTCCTCTGCAACACAGAAATACTAAGCGATAACATTGCACAGGTTTACTATGAAGAATCACTTACAAAAGAGAGTAAGGTGCCCCTCCCCTCTCAGATCACTTTCAAACCTATCTACGCCAAACTATCAGGCAGACTTTGTATATATAAACTGCATGCTAATGATACTGGAAGGGAAAAGAAAGACCAAGATGAGCTGCAGATGATTAATCCATTTCCATACATAGTTACTCTAAACAAGAACCCAAGATAAACATATTCCAAGTCAGGAAAATAATGCCTTCTTCAAGCTTATATTAAAACCCTGAATGGAGTATGGATTGCAGCATTAGCAGGAAAGTCTAAGTGCTTTCCTAGTGGAAACCATTCCAACTACTTTCATCTAAACAGTCAGACTTTGGGGGAGGGAAAACAATTCAGAAAGGAAACAATTCACCAACTCCAGGTTTAGACTTCCACTGCCATGAGAGACCCTTGGATACCTCAAAGGTTTCAACCATGCTGTATGAAGTGGTGTATAAGTAAAGCAATAGCCTGGCTTTAAAAACTTGCAGTTCACCAGGGGAAGCTCTCTATTTTTGTGGTGTGAATCAGAGCAGCCTTGGGAGCAATTTTGAGGCAACTGCTCAGCATTGCAGTACACCCTGACCAAGTCAAAGACATATCTATTCCTACCTTTTTTTCTATTTCAGTTGTACTGACAGCACTTCAGAAACAGGCCTTACAAAGTTATCTGACTGATACCAGTTGGCCTAATAATTCTGTTTTCTGCACTCTTAAGGCTTTTTTTCCACCACGTTTTCCTCTTAGTGAGGAAACCGCAGCTATGCTTAGCATTCAGCTCCACTCCTCTGATCTCTCTAGCACCTTGGGGTGAAAGGCTGTCCTAGTGCATATGGCTATTTATTTCAGCTTTCTTCTTCTTGGTGACCTCTGGAAGAAAAGGATTGCTGTGCAGAACAGCATGTACCAGAACTGAAAAAAAAAAAAGAAAAAGCACACAGCTTTTTTCATGCAAAGATCTTCGTTCCAATGAGTACTATTCACATTCACACAACTGAATATTGCTTGAAGCTGGCCTCAAAATGAGAGCAAAAAGCACTTTGATAAATGGACTGGAAAAGGCTGACCAGTTATCCTGCCACTTCTATAAGCCCATCAGCAAAATCTTCTCAAGTGTCGTGGTGACAAATAAGAACATTTGAAAGTTAAGCAAGAAAATATCTGTCATATGATCTGTTGGGCTGTCCAGAGGTTAGAGCTTAATGATTAGGATGGAACAGAGAGAATTATATGTGTTCACCTTTGGGAACGAAGAGAAACTTGTGCTAGTCCCGTTCACATACCCAGTTCTTGTTGTTTTTTGGTTTTTTGTTTTTCACTTTTCTTAAAGACTTGAGATAGAGGAAGCAGCTGAAGTAAAATTGCAACTTTTCTTTAAGGCATTTCAGAGTGCAACTTCAGGATTTCTAATTCTTGATTATTTAAAAATGGAAGTTCTCAGAAAACATATGGTACAGTCTCTGAACTTGTCTCAAAACACATCTGTTTTGTGGTCCCAAATACTGAAGAGCAAAAAAGGAAAACCCAATCAATTTAATCATTGTCCACTGCTATTTGTACAGCACACTGATGGGGACAGGGGAACACAGAGAAACAGTATTAATATGCACTCATATTTCCCATTCCCATGGGAAATTTAAGTTTCTCAGGTTCTTTGAATGAAAAGGATTCTCACTTTTCCAGACTTTAGCCTAGCTGGAAAGAGTTGGATGAGTTTGCAGCATCCAGAAATAGGGAATGTAAGTCAGTATCTATTTTGGATTTGGATGTGCATATACAGGAACAAGGATCAGAGCAGAAAATACTCAAATCAGCAGTAACATTAGTATTTCTCCTTTTACTCTATTTTAGGACAGTGTTCAAACCCAAATTTTTTTATTGTGTTTTGAACTATAGTTCCATGTTCTGATGGAGGACTGTAGAAAGAGACATGTGAATGAAAGATGTGGGCACAGGATGTTCCATCTGAACACCAGGAAACACTTTTTTAATGTGAGGGTGATTGAGCACTGGCATAGGTTGTCCAGAGAGGATGTGGAGTCTCCATCCTTGAAGATATTCAAAAGCCGTCTGGACTTGCTCCCAGGCAGCTTGCTCTAGGTGGTATTACTTGAGCAGGCAGGTGGACCAGATGACTTCCAGAGGTTCTTTCCAACCTCAACCATTCTGTGATTTTGTGGTTCTGTGACTCTGTGATCTGAGCTTTGTAATAAATAAGTAAATTAAGGTAAATACAAGTAATACTATTAATAATTTCCAGCACTATCCTTGACTTAGGTGCTGTGAATTAGGTACCATGGAACAAAGAGAATAAAGTTGTGTAAAAAATGTGTTAATGAAGACCAGTTTCCTTAGCTGATTGCAGGTATGGTCCTTGATGACTACTTTCACTATTCCTCCCTTAACTATGCAGCAGCTATGATATTACAGCCTTGCTTATTACAGAGGAGATATGATATCATATGGTGTTAAGATATTACCACATCTTTGCATACCAATGATGATTAATGAGAGAAAAAAAAAAAAAGTTGGTTTTTTTTTTAGTGATGACCATTCAGAGCATATACTAAGGAGCAGTCTACAAAAATTGTAATTGTTGCACAGATTTGAGACCACAAAGGTATATCTGACAAATGGTTTGCTAATCCACATTTAGATCTTCTCCAAGTGGAATGAAGAACAAAACTTTCTTTAATGGTAGGTGCTGTATCATGAACTCAGAAGGAGCACAAACCTACTGCTATTAAAATTAGCCCATTATTCCATCGATCAAATGCAACTCTTCCTTTCAATCCCACAGAAGACAATTTGTTGCTTGCACTCAGGGCCACACATGAAGCAAAAAAATCTCCAGTATATAGCTTGCTGCAATCCATAGCAAATGTAAGAGAAGTGTCCATTAGCAGTCTATCTAACAACCATTTTTTATACACTTACTGTTCCATAATGAAAGCAAATAATAACTTGTTTGTATCAAGTTAGTGGAAATAAGTGAAAATCTCTACTATTTATCATAATCAGTGTTAAGAGATTTGAACAGAGGTCACATTATAGCAGAGAGTTTGTACTCAGATGCTATCAGCAGATACCTCATAAGGAGTTTGAAATCAAATGATAAAAAAAACCGCAGAAAAACTCTGTCAGGTTAATGAAGGCAGGAGTGGTTTCAGTTTGGGGGGTTTTTTTTCTCTGTTTTTATTATTGTTTTGCTGTCATCACTTGAGATTTTGGGTGGGCTTTCACAGTACAGATGTAACACCCTGCATTTATCAGACTTTGTTCTTATGGTATATTAACAGCATTATACTACCTTTCACAAGACAGGAAACATAAGACAATCAAAAAGGAAATTTTAATCAGCCTTCCATTACACTGCAAGAATTAATTATTTTTTCTGAGTTAGACTGATGTTAGTCAGGGATCTCATTTTTTTTTTTTTTTACTGCAGGTTGAGAACTAAAAATTAAAATGTAGACTAGACACAGAAGCTAGTTCCAATCCACATTGTGGGTCCCCAGGTCCATACTCCTTTTGAGATTTAGTGGAGCACTTATACCTTTAATTTTAAGAAAGGGAGTAATCCCTTTAGAACTGATGGGTCTGTTTCAAAAGTACTTTATTATGCTAGATTGAGTCTTATGGTTTCCTTCAAAATGCATGTGAATCTGCTAAACATCTGTGGTATGAAATCTTTGCAATTAATCCATCACTTTAATGCTCATTTCTTTCTTAATGATAATGTATGTTGGAATGGAATTATATGCAGCTAGGTTTAATTATCTAATCTAGGTTTAATTATCTAATTATTTAATGACCTAATTGTTGCATGTACAATTGCAATGATCAGTAAACAGTCACCAGAAATTCATTACCATTTGCAAAATCGCATCTAGAGTGCCTACTTAACACATTCACCATCTCAGAGCTCAACAATTTGTACCATTCAGAAGGTTTCTTAGTGTAAATTATCAAAGAATGACCCCAAGAATCCAACTTAAGTTTGCATCTGCTTATTCTTTCCATAAGTGACAGGAGCATGATACTAGAAGACACTGATTTGGTTATCAAGTCTGGTCTCCTCCAAAATAACTTATCTTACAAGTCCCTTCTTAACGTGGAGTTTAGGGCTTTTATGCTGGAAATATTTTCACCCTTCTTGCTTTGAAGAGAATGCTGTTGCAGAACCTGGTTACCCTAAGGCAGCTTAGGAACATCTGCCTGATCTCCAGCCTTCATTTTTTGATAGACAACTTTTATATATGTGCCTTTGGGACCACTTTATTTAGCAAATTTTCCCTTCTTAACATTTAAAATGTTGATAGAAGTCAAAAGAGCACCAACCATCTCTGAACCTTCACTTTACTAGGGCAGGCAAGACAAGATTTTATGTCACTCAACTTCTAAGATGATGCTCACAATCCTACTCTGCAGCTGTCCTGTCTATCTCATTAACACTGCCCAGATTGCACTGTCAGAAGAGAGCATCTCATTAATGAGAAATCATTGTATATTAGTTCTCTACAGTATTCCACAGCATTCAATGTTGCTCACTGTTTCCTAAAACATGTTCTGGTTAACATCTCTGTCAGCAAGATGGACAGTAGGATTGAGTGCACCCTCAGCAAGTTTGCAATGACACCAAGCTGTGTGGTGCAGTCAACACACTGGAGGGAAGGGATGGCATCCAGGCTTGACAGGCTTGGAGAGGTGGACCTGTGCAAACCGCATGAAGTTCAACAAGGCCAAGGGCAAGGTCCTGCATGTGGGTCAGGGCAATCCCAAGCACAACTACAGGCTGGGCAGAGAATGGATTGAGAGCAGCCCTGAGGAGAAGGACTTGGGGGCATTGGTGGATAAGAAGCTCAACATGAGCTGGCAGTGTGCACTTGCAGACCAGTAAGCCAACTGTGTCCTGGGCTGCATCAAAAGAAATGTGAGCAGCAGGTTGAGGGAGGTGATTCTGTCCATCTACTCCACTCTTGTGAGACCCCACCTGCAGTACTGCATCCAGCTCTGGGGGCCCCAGTACAAGACAGATATGGAGCTGTTGGAGCGAGTCCAG
The DNA here is from genome assembly GCF_028858705.1 of Grus americana. NCBI lineage: Eukaryota > Metazoa > Chordata > Aves > Gruiformes > Gruidae > Grus > Grus americana. The sequence goes on from NC_072891.1 coordinate 78,892,841, forward strand.
AGGACGACCTCAAAGATGACCAGAGGGCTGGAGCACCTCTCCTATGAGGACAGGCTGAGAGAGTTTGGGTTGTTCAGCCTGGAGAAGAGAAGGCTCCAGGGAGACCTTACAGCAGCCTTCCAGTACCTAAAGGGGCCTACAGGAAAGATGGAGAGGGACTGTTTACAAGGGAATGTAGTGATAGGACATGGGGTGATGGCTTTGAACTAAAAGATTTAGATTAGATATAAGGAAAAAGTTCTTTACTGTGAGGGTGGTGAGGTACTGGAAGAGGTTGCCCGGAAAAGCTGTGGATGCCCCCTCCCTGGAAGTGTTCAAGATCAGGTTGGATGGGGCTTTGGGCAATGTGGTCTAGTGGAGGGTGTCCATGCTTATGGCGGGGGGGGTTGGAACTAGATGGTCTTTAAGGTTCCTTCCAACCCAAACCGTTCTATGATTCGATGATTCGACGATTCAATGATTCGATGATTCTATGATCCTATGATGATTCTATGAAAATGGGACATGAAACCAGCCAGTCTCATTAGGGATGAAGGTGAATGTGCACCTTAAAGCAACCTGGACTTCCCAAGTATTCACAGTTGTGTCACATTACTGCCATTTGTTCAAGCTGCGTGTATTGATAATGATGTGGATTCATTCAGTGCTAAAAACCAGAGTCTGCAACCTGCCTTCAAGAAAGAGCAGACCTTTGATGCTATCAAAAAGATATTGAAAGATATAATGGGGGAGAAAAAGAAAGAAAGAAAGAAAGAAAGAAAGAAAGAAAGAAAGAAAGAAAGAAAGAAAGAAAGAAAGAAGAGAAAAGAAAGGAAAAAGGAAGGAAGGAAGGAAGGAAGGAAGGAAGGAAGGAAGGAAGGAAGGAAGGAAGGAAGGAAGGAAGGAAGGAAGGAAGGAAGGAAGGAAGGAAGGAAGAATACATTTGTAGATATCTCTTCCTTTTTTTTTAAGGTTTGTTGATACGAGAAAGGTTTTGCCACTAAAAGAAAAGGCGGCCTTTAGGTTTAGGACAGTATTTCATTTTGAGCTTTAAGCTAAACATACAGGAAAACAAACATCCAAAACCTAAACAATGACCAGCCTATTTTATAGGTAATTTAGATATTTGTATCTACAGGTTTTGGAAATAACATAGTCAGTGACCGAATTCAGAAAGTGTTTCTAAGTGTTCTTTGTGCTTCTGAAATTGCCTTAGAGCCTTCCTTGGTTTGAAAACCATGCTGAAGTAACATTTGAACAAATGAGTTACTGCTTGTCCTTTCACAGTTAAAAAACAAAGGGGAGAAAAAAACCTAAACAAACAAGAAAAAGAAACTGAGTTTACCGTAGACCATATCTACACTACTCTGGTTTCCATCAGCTAACAAAACACTGTGACATCTTTCCTAGCACTTATTTAAATCCCATCAGCATATACTGTTCAGATTCAAGCAAACTGATCAAATTAAAGAGAGGAAATGAGAAATTTTACGTTATGTAGGCATTATAAGACCACATTTCTGACTATGAAGAAAGACTCCAGACAGCTTGGAAGCAGCTGCTTATTACAGTGAATAAACAAATTCAAATATTTCACTGAAAGAAGTATCCTCCCCTACAAGCACAGCCATTTTGTGTGTGATTTGATTCCAGTCCAAAGATGAGTGTTTGAGCAGTCAGCTTCCTAAGGGATTTGAAAATGTGGTCGTACAAAAGACAAGTGGAATTTAGGCAATCTTCAGTCTCATTTAAAAAGTTAAATCTATTCTGTAGGCTCCATCTCCTTCTATTATTGTTATTTATAAGTTGACCTCTGGAAGCACAGCCCAAATTATATACTCAAGCTGCTTCAGAGTACTTCATTACAATGCAAATGGAAGAACCACTGCTTATGGAAGGGATTATGAACAAAACATATCAAAATATTAATGGATTTATTGGCTGTGAGATGCTGTTTGAAGTAAAACATGGGCCAGAAAAGTTGATCAGTGTATTTAAGACATTTTTTAAATCATTCCTATGCCGCATACTGACACTGCAATAGGAGCACAACATGCTGTCCATGATCTCTCTTGCAGACTTTGACCATTTGCCATTAAGAAATAGTCTTGAAGAATGTTGCTTGTACTGATTTAATTGATATTGAAGTGCTTTCTTAACCAGATAAATCTGGAATTCTTGTTCCAGTATTTATTTTACATGCCTTCTGCCAGTCAGAACAGGACTGTATTGAGCAGCACAAGCATTTAAAAATAAATATGCTTTCCAAAACACTCATAAACACAGTACTGCTTTGAGTCAGAATGGAATAGAACACAGTCCAATCTGTGTTTTATTCAGGATGAGGCTCTGTGTATTCGGCTGTTAGATGTCACTAGGTTATTATAGGAGTCACAAGAGTTGAAATTCAGCGTACTATTGCAAACAATAATCTACAACATGTCAGAAGAGTAGGTGAAGGGGAAAAATCCTCAGAAAAAAAATTTAAGTTAGGATCTAATATCCTTCAGACAGTGTTAATTAGAAACAATTCTTGCAGCAGAGATATATTTTTAGAAATGCTGAAGACAGCAGGCACTTGTTACTCAAATTCATTCTGTCACTTTTTAAAAACTAACAGCAGCTACAGAAGTAGGCATTTCCCCAGAGATATACTTGGAGAACAAACACTTAAACACATCCTCTTAATTTGGTGTGTACATGCTACTCCCAACATTAACAGGAGCTATAGGCAGTTCAAATATGTGGCCTTAATCTAACTGGCTACATGATATTTCTTACAAACTCTTGGATTTCCCAGCAGTGTTGGTCACTATATCACCATTAATTGCGTATCAGGAGAAACAATGCCTTTATAATAGGCATCTGCAGAGTCTGAAGCTCTACACTGAAAATCATTAAAGGCAGGACTTCATAGAGAAGTGGCATATCCTAGACTCCTGCTTGCCTGGATTGTGAATTATCTTTGTGGTTTCCATTATTTCTAAGTTACTCAATCATTATAAATAATTTTTATGACCTTGAAGTGAATGTATTGCTGAATCAGCCTGCCATTCCTATGCTACTTGATATGTGCTCAGGGTCATGGAAGGTGTCCTTAGAATCTGTCAGATGAACTGCAGCCCTGTTGTTATTCCCCATCCCTCACATTAATAAGATGATTATTCAAGATGAGTATCAGACAAGCATCTTCTAGATGTGCATGTGTTTTTATAAACAGCAATATGGTCTGTGCTCACCTGATCTCGCTCTGGACAAATAATCGTCATTACTAAAGACTCTTTTCTACTGGTTTTGGAAAAAGCCGATTTGCATCAGGTATAACTGAGCTGTGTGAGAGTCGGATGGTGTCATTGGCACAGTGGCCACTTCTCCAACACCTTGCATCTAGTTACCTGCAACATTATCAACATCAGCTAACATTCTCAATGTTAGCAATCATGCCACTGTAACAAAATGCATCTGATATTAAAAGAAATTAGTCTTTTAAAGGAGAGAGAGGGAGAAGGAAAAAAAAGTTTCACTGTGACTAAGCCAGAAAAAAATATACATTTATTATTAAATTCAGTGAAAAAGAAGCCTTAACTGAGTCTCCCCAGGATCTTGCTGATCAGATGACTGCTTCTCCTTTTAAAGTTATCATATCACCAAAGTTTCTCCCTGTCTCCTTTTCTTCCTTTTAGGAGAAGACTGTTAAAAATATCAAACTCTTAAAGTGGTGGCTGAATTATGCAGGAAATCTGAAGGAGACCTGTTTTACAGAGTCTCATTTCAGCATTACAGTCAACAAGTGTCATTTCTCTTCAGTCTTCTGTCTTTCACTTTGGTAAGTTATTTCTAACCATGCAGAGAAAGGTGTTAATTATTCCCCACTTTTGGTTGAGTAGCACTTTTTTTCCATGGGCCAATAACTGTTTTTACAGTGATTCATCAGATAATTAATGGACCGTAACTTTTTCTGCAGTAAATGTTTTTACATCAATCTTTCTCCCTACACTTCTTAAATTTGTTAAATTTCCTGTGGGCTCCCATAAGCAAAAAAAAACCCCTGCTTCCAAATGTTGATTAGACTCACAAGGGTTCCCTGCCTCTACTTTACCTTCCCCAAAGTGATCTTATTTGTTGGGCAAAGGTGTACAAATCAATTAAAAAGCCTAGGCTTAAGCTGAGATGAAAGACAGATTCAAAGTCCTTTTACTTCCCAAGGTCTTTCTGAGTAGATCACTTAGAGGAGATGCAAAGCCCAGCTAAGCTGTGAACAGACTCATTTGGATGGGAGTGTTCTAACAAGTTTGACAAACACTCTGTGTATTTTTCCTCTGGCATCTCCATGAAAAATTATTACACCAACCCAGGGAAACAAAATGGGAAGAAAGCACAGTTTGTATGATAAGGCTGTAAAAGTGTTACTGAAGCTATCAATCGTTGTCACATAAAGCAGTCACCTGGACCTGAAGAATAGCAGCACTTTAATTTCAGCTACATCATTTTCCTTTCTTCCCATGTGTTTTCTGGAATGGATAAAGTCTTCCATGCAATTATGTGAGGCACTGATTTCTGGGCCTTGAAATACTTCCTTCAAGGTGGAAGCATACTTCAGAGTCTTATCCCACCAACAGCAACATCAAAGTAGAGATCCACCTGGAGGAAGACCTGTACCTCTGCTTCTACTCACCTTGACATGCTGGATCATATAAATCCTATCATCATGCAAAAGATAAAAATAAGTGAAGCTAGAGCCCACTGTCTCACCTTGATCCTAACAACAGAGATTAAAAGTCTAGGGCAAGTGGATTTCTTTTACTGATAACAAAACTCATAAACATAGAATCATAGAATCGTAGAATGGTTTGGTTGGAAGGGACCTCAAAGATCATCTAGTTCCAACCCCCCAGCTGTGGGCAGGGACACCCTCCACTAGACCACGTTGCCCAAAGCCTCATCCAATCTGGTCTTAAACACTTCCAGGGAGGGGGTATCCACAACCCCTCTGGGCAACCTGTGCCAGTGCCTCACCGCTCTCACAGTGAAGAATTTCTTTCTAACATCTAATCTAAATCGACCCTCCTTCAGCTTGAACCCATTACCCCTTGTCCTGTCACTACACTCCCTGATAAACAGTCCCTCTCCATCTCTCCTGCAGGCCCCTTCAGGTACTAGAAGGCTGCAAATAGATCTCCCCAGAGCCTTCTCTTCTCCAGGCTGAACAATCCCAACTCTCTCAGCCTGTCCTCACAGGAGAGGTGCTCCATCCCTCCGATCAGATTCGTGGCCCTCCTCTGGACTCGCTCCAACAGCTCCATGTCTCTCCTGTACTGGGGCCCCCAGAGCTGGATGCAGTACTCCAGGTGGGGTCTCACAAGAGCAGAGCAGAGGGACAGAATCACCTCCCTCAACCTGCTGGTCACACTGTTTTTGATGCAGCCCAGGACACGGTTGGCTTTCTGGGCTGCAAGCGCACACTGTTGGCTCATGTTGAGCTTCTCATCAATCAACACCCCCAAGTCCTTCTCCTCAGGGCTGCTCTCAATCCATTCCTTGCCCAGCCTGTTGCTGTGCTTGGGATTGCACCGGCCCACATGCAGGACCTTGCCCTTGGCCTTGTTGAACTTCATGCGGTTTGCACGGGCCCACCTCTCCAGCCTGGCAAGGTCCCTCTGGATGGCATCCCTTCCCTCCAGCGTGTCAGCCACACCACACAGCTTGGTGTTGTCAGCAAACTTGCTGAGGGTGCACTCGATCCCACTGTCCATGTCACCAACAAAGATGTTGAACAGTGCCGGTCCCAGTACTGACCCCTGAGGAACGCCACTCGTCACTGATCTCCACTTGGACATTGAGCCATTGACCACAACTCTTTGAGTGCGACCATCCAGCCAATTCCTTATCCACCGAGTGGTCCATCCATCGAATCCATGTCTCTCCAATTTAGAGACAAGGATGTCGTGCGGGACAGTGTCAAATGCCTTGCACAAGTCCAGGTAGATGATGTCAGTTGCCCTTCCCTTATCCACCAATGCTGTAACCCCATCATAGAAGGTCACCAAGTTTGTCAGGCACGATTTGCCCCTAGTGAAGCCGTGTTGGCTGTCACCAATCACCTCCTTCTTTTCCATGTGCCTGAGCATAGTCTCCAGGAGGGTCTGCTCCATGATCTTGCCAGGCACGGAGGTGAGACTGACCAGCCTGTAGTTCCCTGGGTCTTCCTTTTTTCCCTTCTTAAAAATGGGGGTTATGGTTCTCATTTTCCAGTCAGCGGGAACTTCACCAGACTGCCAGGACTTCTCAAATATGATGGAGAGTGGCCCTTGGATGCAACTCATCAGGTCCCGTGGACTTGTGCACCTTCAGGTTCCTTAGATATTCTCGAACCTGATCTTCTCCTACAGTGGGCGGTTCTGCATTCTCCCAGTCCCTGCCTTCTGTGACCTGGGCAGTGTGGCTCACGCATTTGCCAGTGAAGACTGAGGCAAAGAAGTCGTTGAGTACCTCAGCCTTCTCCATGTCTTGGGTAACCACGTCACCCATTTCATTCCGGAGGGGACCCACATTTTCCCTCGTCCTCCTTTTCTCACTAACATACCTATAGAAGCTTTTCTTGTTGTCCTTGACATCCCTGGCCAGACTAATTTCCATCAGGGCTTTGGCTTTCCTAACCTGATCCCTGGCTGCTCAGACAGTTTCTCTGTATGCTTCCCAGGCTACCTGCCCTTGCTTCCACCCTCTGTAGGCTTCCTTTTTTTGACTTTGCCCAGGAGCTCCTCGTTCATCCATGGAGGCCTCTTGGTGGATTTGCTTGACTTCCTCTTTGTTGGGATGCATCGCTCCTGAGCTTGGAGGAGGTGACCCTTAAATATTAGCCAGCTGTGTTGGCCCCTCCTCCTCCTTCCAGGGCTTTGTCCCATGGTACCAAGCAGATGGTACACGTCCCCTTACAATGCTAGACTAACACATTATTCAGGATGTAGGACCATTTGCTTCTTCTCTGTTCCATGATTTTGACTACTTCAGCAGGAACAAACGGATCAAGAGCCTCCTGCTTGCACCAGACTCCGTCTCCCAAGTGCCTTTGCCTGTAACACTCCATTAACCCTGATTTATTGTACAGAATGACAGGCCAGAAAACATAGTAATTTTTTTACAGCTACTGTTCCATGCTTTGAGTAAAGTGTGATGTAGAGCTTTACTTTTTGCAGCATAAAACTTTTGCACTCTGTGCAACTACTGTCCATGCTTCTGCAGGGCTCCTATACATTTGAGGCAAAGATTTTTTTCTTGTTTGGTTTTTTTTTTGGTTGCGTGTTTTTTGGGGGTTTGGTTTTGGTTGGTTTTTGGTTTTTTTTTTTGTAGTTGGGTTAACTCTAGAAAACACACTGCAGCTCTAAAGTCAAAACACTCCTTATTTTACCTAAGATACACTAATGCTACAGTTCAGGATTTAGTTCCAAGGAGTTCAGGACAGAAATACAACTTAGTACATTCACATCTATGCCTAAAGAATGAAAAAAAAAAAAAAGAAAGAAAAAAAAGAAAGAAAAAAAAAAAGAAAAGTGGGCAGCTGAAGCAATCTTTTGCTGACAGCCAGACTAGAAGTAGACTGCTCTCACTATCTGCACATCTAAACATCTACACGTCAACATGTAATACTTAGCACAAAGAGTACTTTGCAGGAGGTAGAATCTATGTATGAATGGTAGCTGCAGTTGTAAAGCTGAAGTCCCAATTCACAGCAGGACATCAGGGATAACCTGTGGGCAGTTTGAGGAGAACCTCCGTACATTGCATGGGAACAGCAGCAAAGCATCTTTTTGTTAATCATCTGTCTTAAGGAAATGCCCCAAATATGCTCATTATTTTCAGCGGTGCATTTTCATCCTTAAAAATCTGTCTTGAAAAGGAGTCAAAAAAGAAGGAAGTTCTCAGACTCACTCCAGCATTTCAGGTGCTATTCCTGCATTATTTATAGGAGAGGGCTAAAAGCCCAGAAGAAGCTTAACCAACTTGTGTTTCCCTACAGAGAAACCTCCTCACAGCAGCAGCTCTGCAGGATTCAGCAGTTACTTTCGTAGGTCACAGCTGCATGCAGAGCGCACATTGTTCCCACAAACTGTGTTCCCAGTCTGCGGAGTGAGAAATCCTTTATGTGATTTTTAATGGTTTGTTTCCCTCCTCTGATACTGTTAAAATAAGTATGCATCTCCCTTGTAGCATTTTTTTGTCTTGTCCTTTAATCAAGGAATCTTGTCCTTTAGCTGTCTTGGAAAACAGCAGACTACTTTACATGGGTGTCCTTTGCAATTTTGTATGGTTTCCATGGTGCTGGGCGAGAAATGATGTAGGTCAGCAGAGGGAACAAGCACCTCTGTGCCTCACCACCACCCTGCGCTGCTCCTGATTCTGCGCTGGGCAGTCAGGACCCCATGCAGAGGAAGGAATTGAGGTGACACTCACACCTGGCACAGGCTCTCCAAATGAAGGAGCTCTAGGCGCTGGAGGTGTCAGAGCTATTTTTGTTTTGCTCTTAGTTCTGATAACACATGGACTCAGTGGAGCAGGATTTGTTCCCTTGGGTGAAGCACAAGATACTAGTTACTCAAGGTCAGAAAAAAATCAATGCTGAGGAGTGGTGTTCCTTTGCTAACACAGAGGCTCGGCTTCTGAAGTTATGCTGAGTGCAGGGTCTAATGGACCAAGCAGAGGAGATCAGCTGAAACCATGACAGCAGCAGTCTTTTCCACAATTTTCTCCACACAGCAGGCTGCATGAACTCTGTCCACTGGTGGCTGGATCAGTGCAGCAGGTGGATCCCAAGGGTGGTGACCCTGGAAGGAGATCTGCAAATAACTTAGAGCAATTTTAATTATGAGATTAAGATACGAAAGTAATTTTTCTTCCTTACTGTTGCTGATGCTTATACATACCAGCTTCTACAGAGGGGACAGTCCATTTGCTCATCTTCTTATCCTTCGTTTGCTTCAGGGACCTTCTAATTTAGAAAAGGCGAACCCATTCAGGATGGTGACAGAGGACCGCAGACATACGGATACGTCTGACACAGCTGCTTTGTTACACTATTTTGCTTTCCTCATTCAGATATCAAGCAGCCAAAGTCCAGGGATAATACGGGTTGGTTGGATGATATAAAATCTTACAGTTTATAAGTCAACATCATAAAGTTACAGCAAAATTTTCCCTCTTTCCAGCTAAGTTGCTTTGTATGCCTCTGGCAGCTAGTGTTTCTGGAAGGGAGGCAGGATTGTATAATAAAAATCCTAAAGCGTGTACACTTGAGGATTTCTTGTGTATTTGCATAAAGAATCAATACAGAAAGGTTAAAATGGTGGAGGAAAGTGGGGTAACAGGCTCTACTCTGCTTTCATTTGAAAGCAAAGAGAAAGGATGACCTGCAATAGCTTGAAAGGATAAATCATTGGTGGCAGCAGGGAAGGAAAGAAACAGATCAACTTTGTTTATGCTGCATAGGTAACGACCATGTGAAACTCCAGACTTCTGGATAGGAACCCCAAAGCATTGCAATGTGGGGAAATTAGGCATTGCAATGAGTAAGATGAAGAAAGGTGGAGAAGATGCAAAATCAGGGGCTTTTTCTTTAAGCCTCTTGAATCCTATATTCCCCTAAACCAACCAGGGCAATACACAGGGCCATAGTGGCAAATACATTTCTTTTGATGCTGCTGGTTTCAGAAGAAGTGGTTCTAGCACTCCCTGGAGCCAAATAAGCGTATTTGGTTCTTCCTTGACTCCAGCTGAGTAAATTGTATGAGGGAGGTATATCTGTGTGACACTGTAATAAGTGAAAGCCAAGCTTTTATGCACAGATGTATTTTTGTAACCCCCTGGGCCTGATTCAAATTGATTCACACCTCACACGCTTTTCCTTTGGAAAGCAGCTGTGAGAAACTCACCATTTTAAATAGAGAAATAGAAATAACTACAGCAGACATGGACAGCAGAAAAGAAATTACTCCTCCCACCTGAGACCTGCTTATTTGAAGCAGTAAATATTAAACATATCAGCATACTGAGGAACACTTCTGCAACTCAGATTAAAAATCAAGTCAGCTTCCAATATAATGAGTTCCCTGTTTATACCTGGACTTTCTGACTAATTGATTTAGCGCAGCTGAAAACAGAAGTCCTGTTATGAAGGTGGAATACGGATGCAATCCCATAACAATAACCCTTTGTATTCATTTACTGTAATGCCACCTATGCTTCACAATCAAAAAACCAAAAAACAACAAACAACAAAAACAGCCAAGAGATTTTTCACTCTGAAATATCAGCTGTGTACTTATGATCTCTGCAGCAAAGTGATGGTTGCCTTTGCAATATCTTGGCTTGACCAGACCATTCTTTCTCCTCAGTGCATTGTCTCATAGTTTGTCAGCCAGAGCAGCCTCTGTTTGCAGGTCTGATAGATAGGTGGCTGGTTCATTTCCATTTAAGAAAAAAAAAACACCCCACAAACAAACAAACAACAAAACAACAATGAAAAAACCCTCTGTAACTTTGTTTTCCTATATTCTTGTTCTCTGGAAAAAAAAAACACCTGGGGTAGAGGAGGAGATGGTAAGGACCACTGTGGGAGTGCTAACCCATACGAGAATCTCTTCGGTAATAATAAAAGCTATTTTTTTCCTAGTGCTAACAGACTTAGTAATCATCAGTGTATAAAGCACTGAGTAGATACAATGAGTTGCACGGTCATTCTGTTAAATAGACAGGAACAGTCTCACATTTTTAGAGCCCCTGTCAATCCTCCATTGTCTCCTATTTCTTCCTTTTGACATATGTAAATCACCAAAAGAAGCATCTGAGAGTCAGTGTGGAGGACTACAAGATGCAGCATGGTCCTGAGGGTGAAGATCAGTCTTCTATTGCTGATTTTGTTTATGGTCTCTCTTTTTTTTTTTAATAACCTTAGAAAAGTTTTGTTATTTTTTGACAAGTTACCTTCATCTCAAAACTGGGAATAACTTTTTGTGTCCTTGTTGATTTTGGTGGAATAAGCACTAACAACAACTCAGCGCAGGCACATGCTGTAAGGAATTGAATTTCCATACAGATACACTGGCCAATAGGGCTGTTTTATTATGATTGTCCCATTAATATTTTCAGTCCTTGAAATATGACTATGCTGTTAAAATGCCTTTCTAGAAGACGTAGTCAAAGGCCACAAGGGGAACCAAGAGCTGCAGTATGTTCTGCTCTCTCCCACCACCATTCCTGAACCTTACTGTCATGGCAAAAGTAGTATGTTCTGTCCCTTCTTTCAATGCTTTCCCTATTAGACACCCACGTGCAACATCTAACTACACCACTATCACTACACAGACAGACACACTATAACAGCTTAGATTAGTTTCTTAAAATATTGCCAGTTTGTCTCTCCTTTCCTCCTTCTTTGTTTCAACAATGCTTCATTTTATGTTATTTCTCTTTCAACAGTTAGACACATGTAAGCCTTTCTGAGAAGTAAAACTATTCTACTGCATAATTACAAATGTACGTATCAAACTTCCTGAAGCCTCAAGATGCTAGATACTGTGATGAGCTTTTGTTGTAAACAAGTTCTTCTTAGGCTGCAGTGGGGAAGGGGGTAAGGGCAAGGGCAAGGGCAAGGGAAGGGCAGGGAAGGGCAGGGAAAGGCAGGGGAAGGGGAAGAGGAAGGGGAAGGGAGATTATTCCTCCTGCTGTTAGGAATAAAAGGAAGCAATGTCAATACCCATTACAAATAATTAGTATTGCTCAAGAGACCTTATCCCAAGTTTTATACCACAATGACTTCTGCTATACTTTCAAACAGCGAGAAAATATTTCTGTTACCTAAATCAAAGGAACAAAGTTGAGATGGTGGAGTCATCTCTGCCCCATGTAGGAAATTCAGTTCACTATCTCTCTTGCTTAATTAATAGTGTCATTGCTTTGTTTGGAGGCATTAGGTGGCTTCACCAGGCTAAAAGGAGTTCAACATACAAAGGGCTTAAAAGCTTTGGGCAAGATTATTGATGTCACCTCCTTCAGCTTTGGAGACAAATTTCTCTCTGCAAGTTTCTGAATGGGAAGTCAAAGAGCTGCAGCTAAATCTGGTGGGGATTGCTGAGCCATCTCAACAGAAAAACAACAGCATTTTACCCAGTGGTCAGAATTGTCCCTTTGGTCAGCAAAAGGAAAAAGAAAGATAATCTTCCAACTGTTGTGGTCTCTTACTTCCCCCTTCCTCTTAAGGAGACTGAATTGGAGGACTGGACACTGAGCACTGCAATCTACCCCCAAATACAGAGTCTTGCTTCATTCAGAGCTCCAGTTGCACACTTTTTTAGGTAGCCAGTACCTCAAACAGGTTGCTACTTTCAGGGGCTGTAGGACGATTTAGCTGGCATTAGTGTATCCCACATGTTTACTTTCCCTTAACGCCTTGAGGGTAAGGGATAGATCCCACCAGGATGTTTGTCAGGTCCATTTCACACATTTTATAGGATTTCTTTTTTTTTCTTTTTTTTTTTTCCTTTTTTTTCTTTTTTTTTCTTTTTTCTTTTTTTTTTTGTTTTTTTTTTTGTTTTTTTTTTGTTTTTTTTTTTCTTTTTTTTTGAGTTGGGGAGGAAGAAGGAAGGAAGATGGAGAAGGAGGAAGACTCTTCCTGGGCACATAACTTCATTCCTATCCTGATTATGTGGAAATGGTTTCTCTAAAAGTATTTTTTGTTATAAACCAAATCAAAGACACGATGTATGAACATGCTCTGCAGAAAGTTTGGAGGCACACACTTCAATGACAGCAGAGAAAAAGTATATTTCTGTGATACTGTCACAAAAGTATAGCAAAGATAACTGATCTCTTAAATGGCAAGATAAACAAAGTATGCTTCCAACCAGAAATCATCAAAGTCAGTGCAGATGCCAAGGTGGTCTTCAGCTACTTTCACTGACCTGAAATTGAATGAGATTTCTGGAACACAAACTAGAGTGCATTTGAACAGGTAGCTTTTGCAATGTTTGTCTTCCTGTTTGCCCATAGGACCCCTGCTGAAGAACGTTTTTTTTGGCAAAGGTAATGCTAACAGGAAGCCTTCTGCAGAGAAGTAAGTAGACCATGAAGTGCTTCTTAAGATGGAATTTATTTGAACATATTTAGTTTATTATCTTCTGCGTACAGCTGAATCTGTGCTGGTTTTTCTCCACCTGTTGCCAAGGGGAACACAACCATCTTCATGCACTGACTATCCACAAGGGAAAGTTAAGCTTGCAGAGGACAGGAGGGAAGCACATCTTCTTTCACACATAAGCAAAACCCTATGGTAAAATGCCAGGAGCTGGACTCTGCACTGGTAGATGCAGTATTTACTGAAGGCAAGATGATCTTTGCTGCTTCAAGCCACATCACATCCCCAGTACAAAAAGAACTGTGGAGCTCTGTGTGAATAGCAGCTTAGACTGAAGAGGATGTCAATGTTTTGGAGAAAACTTGGCAACACCGAATTCCAAGCATTTAGTAGAAACTTATTTTATTAAAAGCTTTTTTTAAAAAAAAAAACAGGAGCAAGGAGGAATCAGAATAGACATCAGCCAACAGTCTTGGGAATTCACTTTATGAGATGCAGGTTCATACACATAATCTAAATATGCCGTGAAAAGCCTAGAAATTGGGCTAGCAGCCATATCAAAGGCCATACTTGGATTTCACAAGATGTTAGCAGATTTTTGCTGCAGCCCATTGCCAGGTGGGAATATTACTATTTTTTTCCCTACTTGCAGTAGGATTTTTATGATAAAGAAACAATTCTCTCCCTAACCATGGTGCAAATCATAAAGTTTTTATTCTGGCATCTTGTGTTTCTTCCTCTATGGTAAACCATTTAAGACGTGAAATTTCTTTTAAGAAGATGACCAGCTAGAGGATTTCCAGACAGTCAACAAGCAAAATGGAGGAAGAACAAGAATATCCCAGGTTAGAAAAAGTGGGAGCACAATACCATCAAATCACAAAGCAAACACAGTAGTTTCTATACCAAGCTACCTGCTATTCCTCCTTTCCCCCCAAAATGTCTGTGGCAGTCCATAAAGGTCTGAGCAGTGAGGCTTCTTTCTACCACTCCCTGGCCAAGCAAACCCACCTAACAAACCACCAGTTGAGTCACAAACTTTCTGCCAGTGTTTTACTTTCCATACCCAACATGTGCTTTGCTGTGGCATGTGAAGCCTGGCTGAGGCCCCAGCAGCTTGTCAGGTTTTCCCAGGCTAAAACAGAGTTCATACTTGTGTCATTACTGAGTATCAGGCAGCTACTGGGGTTTGTTTTCGCTAAGGGAATGAATGCTGCTACTGTCCTGCTTCTTTGCTGAGAAGAAAAGCCTGTATTTCATTCATTATGGATCATCTATCGGGTTATATATGAGAGCTATGCAGGCTGCTTATATGTGAATTTCTGTCTTTTAACACCTAATTGCCAGGTGAGTGGGAATACTCTGCACAAGGTGTAAACCATCACCGTCTTGTTCTTCCTCTCAAAGGGGAGAAGAAACGCAAGGGCCAGAAACCCAGCAAAACTTGTGACATGACAAAAACTTTAGAACTGGGATCAAAGAATGGCTAATAACTTAGACATCAGGGTGACAGAAACCTGCCTCTCATCTTTCGAGAAGAAGGAAAAAAGTGCCAAACCCTTGGTGTTCACAGACCCAGAGAAAAAGGGTACACAGAGAAACTACAGCTAGTGTTGTAACATGCATCATCTTATTTCAAAGGCAGAATTTCTCATTCTTTAAAGGTCATTCACATGTACTTGTAATGGAAATTACTACATCTAGAATTATTTATAACTTGCATGTCAGCGAATTGAGAAAACGCTAATCTGTTCTCACAGGTGAACTTCACCTATTATCTTAGGACTCAAAAAACCCATTTCATGCTTTTTTGCCGATACAAGTTCCAAGTCTGTGGTAAAACACACAATCAGGTTAGAATTCAGCCTATGTCAGCTGACTGGCAGACACTGTCCATGTCTGAACTCTCACTGACTAAGGCTTATAAGTGTAAACTTAAAAGAGATTTTTCCTCAGCTTTGTGAGATTTAGCATCTGGATTCTGCAGGTCCATTGTACCTTCATTAAAAAGTTCACCAGAAATTTGACTGAAAGAATAATGAAAGTTGTTAGGACAGTTTCCAGTCTTTTTTTTTTTTTTTTTTCCCACAAGCAGGGGTTTATTGTAAAAAAAAAAAAGTCCCTGAACACTAAACTGAAATAAAAATGTTTCTATCATGGGAGCACATCAGAACACCAGATGGGCATAAATGCTCATTCAACCATCTCTCAGGGTTTGGGGATGGACCATTAAAGAGCTGTTAATGGCTCGTAGAAAATGTGGAAACGATCCTATTTAGAAATAATTCTATTTACGTATTACACATGCTCTGCATTTTTTTCCCCTCGTACTTTATT
Source organism: Grus americana (assembly GCF_028858705.1). NCBI lineage: Eukaryota > Metazoa > Chordata > Aves > Gruiformes > Gruidae > Grus > Grus americana. The sequence continues at coordinate 78,908,283 of NC_072891.1, forward strand.
ACTAAGGACGTATGAATGAAAATAGTTCTTAAACAGCTCATCTGTGCTTCTTCTGCTTGTTTGCATCCCCAAGTGTTCTGTTTAAGATAGTGTTACTGGCTGTAGTAAAAAAGAATGTTGTAGAAAAGAAAGACAGTTTAATTTCTTATGGGAAAAGGAAGCATCAGAAAGTCAAATGAATGGACAGATTCCATAATAAAGAAATGCAGCAAACATATTTTTCTCATATTGGAAAGACATATAACAGTGACATTCAAAACTCAGCCAGAGCCTCTGCTGAGAAAAGCACTTAAGCACATGGTCAACTTCCAAGTGCTTACTTATGTCCATCAAACTCAGCAGGGTATGAATATGTATCTGAAGCTCTTCAGCTGGTTAAATCATTGCTTAATAAGGTAAAACACTGAATCAGGGTCTGAGAGAATTATTATTAAGCTATGCACATCTGATTTCAGACACTAGTACTCTATATAAGTGCTCAGTTGTTCTAAAATATGATTACATAATATTAGCCTCAGATTATTTTTTTAATAAATTAATTAGGAGTCCTTTACAAAATCATTTTCTGAATTACACTATAAACATTACCCAGAGGTCCCAGGCTTGAAATGTGCTTCAGGAGGAAAAGCAAAACAAAACAAACAAAAAACCCCCAAACAACCAAACAAAAAAACCCCAAAACAAACCAACAGTTCCCACAAAGATTAACTGCTCCTATATGCTAGCTTCAGTGAGAATACGTAAGAATAAGAAAGATATTCTGGAGAGTGATGTCCAAGAATGTACCAAGTCACTTGTGTCTCCTGGAAAACAAGCATCAATTATTCTTACCCTTCAATACTCTTAAAATATTTTTCAACAATTTCTCCTCTCACCTAATCATGGCAATTGAAAGTTTAATTTTACTACAGGGTTGTCTTTGCACCTGTATTAGCAGCATTTTGTGCAATAGACGGTGTGTTTCTTTTATGATGTAGCATACTTCTCTCTTCAAAGATGCAAACTTATAAAATCAAGCATGACCCCCATATCATATTATTGTGATCCTTATGTCTGCAGAAATTAACCATTAGCGAAATAGCCTATTCAATATTTCTTCCATGGGATGGATCCCAGCTTGAACCCTAAACCCAGACCTGCCTGAAATTGTTCGAAAAGAACAAGTCCTAAGAGCTTTATATATGAATTTCATAATGTTTGTCTCCAGCTGTAGGGTCTCATTTTCATAATCTTTCAAACACAAACTCACAGAATATCCAGATGAGAAGTGATTTTGAATTTACTGTTTTGCTTTATTTATTTAGATGCCATTCCTGTATAAACATTCAACTAGTTTATTTAGAAACTGCCATCATCACCATCATGATGTTGAAAGACATATCTCAATGCAAATTCCATAACAACAAGAAACTAATTTTGTTCCATAAAAGCCTATTAGAAAATCAGCCAACTGAACTGTGCTGCTCCTAATAGCTGTTTAAAAGACAAATGATCAGTTTTAAATGGGAAATCTAATTTTGGTTTAGATTAAACACTGCATTTCAAAAGGAAAACTTCATCTAAATATAATTGGATGAAATTACTCTGAACTGGTGCCAAAATCTACTAGTTGAATGCAGCTCATTATGGTTTTGCTCTTCGGCTGGCATAACCATTAAAACTCAAATTTCATGTTTGGTGGATTCTAAAGGGGTTTTAGCCACGTACAGATGGATCATACAATCCTAATCCTTATACACATTATCCACTGTTGTCTATGTTGGTTATTCTGTCATGACAGAACATATCAGAATTACAGAATCACAGAATATTTGAGGTTATGAGGGATCTCTGAAGCCTGTTTGCTCCAACCTGCCTGCTCAAGCAAGAGCATCTACAGTCAATTGTCCAGGACCATATCCAGGTGGCTTTTAAATATCTCCAAGGTGGGACACTCCACAACCTCCCTCATATACATGTATATAGGTGTGTCTCTGTGTGCATATGTATTTATAGACAAATATGTTGATGCTCCAGATTTTTGAACCCATAGTTTAACTCCATAACTAGACTTTGATAGCAAAAGACTTCTCAAGGGTAATTGCAACAGGAAATGGCTTAGAGGCAACATATCAGGAAATGTGGTTCATTGTTGGGAGTATCCAGCACATTCCTCTGCAGTCCTATAAACTAAGCAAAACTGGTTGCAGTATTGGTAATGCTGAGAGAGCATGTAAACTGATCTGAAAGAACATGGAAGATGGGAGAATTAATTGTGCAGATAAAAGTTTTGCTCCATGGCAGGGAGTAGTAAAAGGTGTTGTCTAGACACAGTTCTGACCAAAACCTCCCAAAAACTGATCAAAATCCTAAACTACATTTACTAAAACGAAGAGCAAAATATCTCAGAAGTGATAAGCCTGTTGAATTACATATCATTCAGTGTTTTCATGAAGAGTAATTGTGTTCCAAAGCTTTCAAAACAAACTATAGTAATCCTTCATACTTAAATTTTCATTATATCCTTTCATACAGACTGCCCCCTCTAAAAAGAAAAGGGATTGATACCACCTGCTTGGCAGGAGGGATCCCAGATCACCATCTCAATTCAGACAGGACACTTACGGAATCGTAGAATCAAAGAGTGGTTTGGGTTAGAAGGGGCCTTTAAGGGTCACCTAGTCCAACCCCACTGCAGTGAGAAAGGACATCTGCAACTTCATCAGGTCGCTCAGAGGCCCATGCAACCTGACCTTGAACGCTTTCGGGGACGGAGCATCTATTACCTTCTCTTTTCAAGGCTGAACAACCCCAGCTCTCAGCCTTTCTTCACAGGAGAGGTGCTCCAGCCCTCTGATCATTTTTGAGGTCCTCGTCTGGACCCACTCCAAAAGCTCCATGTCTTTCCTGTGCTGCAGACTCCAGAGTTGGATGCAGTACTCCAGGTGGCGTCTCACGAGAGCGGAGTAGAGGGGTCCCTTGACCTGCTGGTCATACTTTTTTTAATGCAGCCCAGGACACGGTTGGCTTTCTGGGCTGCAAGCACACATTGTCAGCTCATGTCTAGCTTTTCATTCACCACTACCCCCAAGTCCTTCTCCGCAGGGCTGCTCTCAATCCCCCAGCCTGTATTGATACCAGGGGTTGCCCTGACCCAGGTGCAGGTCCTTGCACTTGGCCTTGTTGAACTTCAAGAGGTTCACATGGGCTCACTTCTCACGCTTGGCCAGGTGCCTCTGAATGGCATCCTGTCCAAGTTGAGTGGCATGTCAACCACACCACTCAGCTTGGTGTCGTCTGCAAATTTGCTGAGGGTGCACTTAATCCCACTGTCAAAGTTGTTGATGAAGATATTAAACATTACTGGTCCCACTATGGACCCCTGAGGGACACAACTTGTCACTGATGTCCATCTGGACATTGAGCTGTTGACCAGTACCCTCTGAATGCAACCAACCAGCCAATTCTTCATCCACCAAATAGTCCATCCAGCAAATCCACAGCTCTCCAATTTAGAGAGAAGAATGTTGTGGGAGACCATGTCAAAGGCCTTACAGAAGTCCAGATAGACAACATCCATAGCTTTTCCCTTGTCCACTCCATCACAGAAGGCCACTCTGTTGGTCAGGCAAAACTTGTCCTTGGTGAAGCAATTTAAAACCTAAGAGTCTGGCCCAGGAGTAATCCTGAAGTGGACACTGGCCTCTATATCACATGTTGATACTGAGAAGAAATATAGGAAGGGATCAGAGATCTGCATTTTGTTAGCAAGCATACAATGTCATCATCTATCTTGCAGAACTAATCCAATAGGCAGGTAGTCAGCATACCTCATGCTCCAAACCACTCAATACTGTCCATGAGTTTGATGTTGTGTTCTTGCCACACAAAGCACATAATTTTATATTTACAATCCTACAGGAATATTAACAACAAGACTCCCATTAGTAATTTGTCTGGTTTCCCCTATGCTGGCACCTGGGAGAGAAGACAGAACGTAACAAGAGTAACAACAAACCAAATTATTTCATGTCTGAATCTTCCTCTCCCTCTCCTCCAGGAATAAGGTTAGTTTCACTGTGTGGTTGAACCTGTAGTTCTAACTGGAATGATGATGCCAGGCTAAGTTTTCTTCAAGTTTAGGTTGAAAATCTGCCTGGCATTTTCAACTGAAAATTTTACTTTACATCTAAAGACTCAGTATGTATCTGTCTCTTCTTTCATGTTTCTATACTATACTTCAAGGAAAAGAAAAGCTAAGGAAAATTATTTTTTACAGGCAAAGCAGAAGGCATATGCTTACAGCTGAACTTGGCACTGAATTATTTCAAACATCTATTGGCTCTAAAAAATGTTTAGGTTTTATTAAAAAGATATGCTGCAAATGCCCATCTCAAGGGCCCCTGGACTATCACATAATATGCAGAGATAGAAATAATTTGTCTTTGTGTGCTGTGGTGCATTATGGCACTATGGCAACACTATAGGTTCTTCCAGAAGCAGCATATAAAGAATTATGCTGGGACCTTTTAAAAAACAGTTTTGTACTGAAACTGAAGTGATGGCACTAGTTCTCTGAAGAGAGTAAAATATCATTGAGAGAAATATAGTTTAAAATGTATTTAACTATCTACTTGCAGATATTTATCTTAGCCCACCTTCTTTGACTCCCCACATAGCCAATGGAAAAGGATATGCCTCTTCAGTGGACGATCCCAAGCAGTTAATGAGAATCCTGCTTGGAGTCATATTCTGGAAAAAATAGCTTCTTCATTCCAGAGATGCCTCTCTCATTTTGGCCACTGCTGTCCAGGCAGGTTCCAATACTTGTTCCTTCCCATGGAGCCTGAAGGTGGGAGTCATCTAGCTAGCCCCAAAGCATCTGTATCCCAGCAAGTCAGACTCAACAGAGATTTGGAGAACAAAGTTTGGAAAGGGATTTTTCTGGTCACATGCAGACTTCTACTTCAGCATGAGATAAATTGCACCCAATCATCACCTAATTCTGACAGCGAGGTCTCCACTGCCTGTAAGGAGAATGTGTGTAACCAGCACAGATCTGCCCTTTTTGTAGGCAATCGAATTAGGCAAATGAATCCCTCCCTATGTCTTTTATTATACACTAAGTGATATGACTAATATCTGCCAGTCACAATTTATGTTTTAATTTCATCCTCTCTGGTGAAGAGTATAGGATAGGAGGGGAGAAAGGAAAGGAAACTGTGTTATCAGCATAATGTATTATTTAGACTCATGGTGTGCATTGCTTTCCAGATTCATGACACAGTAAAGCTGACAGTAGAAGTGGAAAAAGAGCAGCAGACATGTTTGGAAAATCTGGTTCTGTATATTAATTTCTGAGTCTTTTCAACTACAAAGGCCCTTTTCTGGGTTTATATTCCTTCATTAGCAAATGTTAACTCATTACTCCACCTAAATTAATAACAGACTTCAGAAAGAAGTTAATATGGATATAGGTACATAAGGGGTAAAAATGTTGTATTTCCAGATAAGGAAATAACAAGTCTGATAATCCTAGAAAGAAACAGGGTACAGAGAACAGTGTTGCATAAACACCAGTCAGCTGGAAGACATGAGTTATAATGTCTCTCCTTAAGTCTGGAGGAAATGGACATTCTCAAAGTGCCATTTATGCCTTGTGTTAAAAGTATTCAGCTAGAGTTTCTGGATTCATTCTTGCCCCAAAAATATAAATTAGTGCCCCCATGAGACCAAAGCTATAATTTTGCAATGAGATGGAGACTGAGAGGACAGATACAGAAGCTTTCCTGGGACAGTAAAATTTCATACCATAGAATCATACAACAGTTTGGGTTGGAAGGGACCTTTAAAGGTCATCTAGTCCAACTCCCCTGCAATAAGCAGGGATATCTTCATCTAGATCAGGTTGCTCAGAGCCCCATCCAACCTGATCTTGAATGTATCCATGGATGGAGTATCTACCACCTCTCTGGGAAACCTGTTCCAGTGTTTCACCACCCTCACTGTAAAAAATTTCTTCCTTATATCTAGTGTGAATCTACCCTCTTTTAGTTTAAAACCATTATCCCTTGTCCTGTTGCAACAGGTCCTGCTAAAAAAGTTTGTCCCTATCTTTCTTATAGGCCCCCTTTAAGTACTGAAAGGCTGCAATAAGGTGTACTTGGAGCTTTCTCTTCTCCAGGCTGAAAAATCCCAACTCTCTCAGCCGGTCTTCATAGGAGAGGTGTTCCATCCTTCTGATCATTTTTATGGCCCTCCTCTGGACTCGCTCTAACAGACCCATGTCCTTCTTATATTGGGGACCTCAGAGCTGGACACAGTACTCCAGGTGGAGTACACCAGAGTGGAGTAGAAGGGGAGAATCCCCTCCCTCGACCTGTTGGTCACATTTCTTTTCATGCGGCCCGGGATGTGGTTGGCTTTCTGGCCTGCAAGTGCACATGGCCAGCTCATGTCCTTGGTGAAGCCATGCTGGCTGTCTTGAATCATCTCCCTGTCCTCCATGTGCCTTAGCATAACGTCTAGGAGGATTGGTACCATAATCTTCCCAGCCACAGAGGTAATGCTGACAGGTTGGAAGTTCCCAGGGTCCTCCTTTCTACTCTTTTTAAAAACGGGTGCAACATTTCCCTTTTTCCAGTCAGCAGGGACTTTACCTGACTGCCATCACTTTTCAAATATCATGGAGAGTGGATTGGCAACTACATCAGCCAGTTCCCTTGGGACTCTGGGATGCACCTTGTCAGGTCCCATAGACTTATGTATATTCATGTTTCTCAGGGGGTTACAAACCTGATCTTCTCTTGCAGTGGGAGGGACTTTGCTCACCCAGTCCCTGTCTTGCAGTCCATCCACTCAAGAGCTGTAGGAAGAGAGGTTGCCAGTGAAGACTGAGGCAAGAAAGCTGTTGAGTACTTCAGCCTTCTCCTTGTCCGTTGTTACCAGTTAGCCAGTCGTGTTCATTGGGGAGCTACACTTTCTTTCACCTTCCTTTTCTGGCTGACATAACTGTAGAAGCCCTGCTTCCCTTGCCAAGTTCAGCTCCAGCTGCACCTTGGCCTTCCTGACCCCATCCCTATACAACCAGGCAGCGTCTGGTTATACTCTTCCCAGGATACATGTGCCTGGTTCCACTTCCTGAGCATTTCTTTGTTATGCTTTAATTTGACCAGTGATGTGGTTTAGCCACAGCCGGCAGCTGAGCACCATGCCGTCGCTCGTTCACGCCTCCCCCAGCGGGATGGGGAGGAGAATGGAAAAGCAACGGCAAAGCCTCATGGATTGGGATAAGGGCAGTTTACTGGGATGGCAAGGGAGAGGGAAACAACAGCAGTACTGGTAACAGATATTCACAATGGGTGATAACAGAAAGCAGTTTACCAATCTGATGACCAACTAACCAGATGCTCAGCCCGTCCCGGAGCCATGCCAAACCCGCCCCTGCCCGACTAGCCCCCTTTTATGGTGAGCATGACGTCACATGGTATGGAATAGCCCCCGGCCAGCTTGGGTCACCTGTCCTGGCTCGCTGTGAAATTAACTCTATCCTAGCCAGAACCAGGACAACCAGGAGATCCTTACTCAGCCATGCTGGTCTCCTGCACTCCTTGCCTGATTGCTTACACCTGGGGATCAAGAGCTCTTGTGCTCTATAGAAAGTGCCCTTAAAGATCTGCCAGCTCTGTTCTGCTCCCTTGTCCCTGAGGGCAGCTTCCCAGGGGGTCCTACTGACTAACTCCTTGAACAGCTGGAAGTTTGCTTTCCTAAAATTCAGGGTCCTGACTTTACTCTTCACCTGACCCATATCCCTCAGGACTGTGAACTCCACCAGAGCGTGATCACTGCAGCCCAGGCTACCTCCAATCTTGACATCACCAATTAGATCACTCGTGTTGGTAATCATTGGTTCCAGTATCGCATGGCCTCTGGTAGAGCTGTGTATTATCTGGTTTAAGAAGTTATCCCCAATGCACTCCAGGAGTCTCCTGGATTGCCTACAGCTCACCATACTACTTTTCCAGCAGATGTCGGGGTGACAGAAGTCCCCCAGCAGGACGAGAGCCCACAAGGGCGATGCCTCCTGTAGCTGGAGTAAGAAGGCCTCATCAATAGGCTCTACTTGATTGGGTAGCCTGTAGTAAACACCAACCACAAGGTTCCATCATATACTTCTTTTCCGAATCTAATCCTTTATGCTGAGTGCAGATTTCTGCCCTGCTAATTGAAGCACGGCTTCTGTCCTGAACCACTTCCAGTCAAGTTCTGTCAATGACAGATATCTGGGTTGATTGCTTAAAGTGTAATTTTTGTTTTAGCTGCTCTCAGAAACAAATATACTCTAGAGCAATGTCTAATCCATTGAGCTATGTGATCTTTCATTCTAGCAGCATGCAGAAAAGCTCATTGTATCCTGAAAAAAAATGTCCCTAGTAAACTCTAAACAAAAAGAAAGGATGAACTTTTAATTTAACTGTCATTTCTTATGTGTGTTGCATAAATCCAATTTTGTGACACTTTAATCTAGACTAGATTGTTTTATATCTGTGAATATTTGAGAGTTTTTACCTCTACTGAAATACGTCAGAGTCCAACCAGCCATATTAGCAGAGAAGACCCAGGCATAAGATGAGAATTACTATCAAGAAAACAGGAAGAACTTTCCTCAGCTTCTGTTAATCAGCCTGACTCTGCTAGCATCAACAGAGCTGAGATAATTCCTGGAAAGCCTAAGGAAGACAAAACTATAATTTGGCCCCATTGGTATTAGAAAGAAATCTGCTCTTCAGTTCAGACTGCAAAAGCAGGGAACACAGACAGAGATGTAACAGGTATTGGGGTTTATTTCAAAAAGAAAATGGATCCTAGTGCTGATGAGAAACCTCCTTGACTTTAACCACATTTACCAATTAGCTACCTATACAGCGATGAAATACGTCCTTTTGTTTGTTTTGAACTTGCTGTGTATTCATTTTACCTCACATCTCCTGTTTTGTTTTGTTTTATTATAATGAACAATCATTCCCATTCACCTTCTCTGTGATCCCTCCTCTTATATCCCATATCAGCTGATCGTCCTCCATGCTGAAGAGATTAATCTACTGTTTCCTTGAAAGAAATCGTCATTTGACATTCTTTACTGCTGTTTTTTTCATATATTTTCCAGTTTTTCTGTATCTTTTCTGAGAGGGAAGACTAGAACTGGACACAGTATTCAATATCTGATTGTACAATAGGAACCAACAACACTTTTCTGGTTTATTCTCATTTTGCCCCACACTAATTCATTGAGGTCTTTCTTTTCGCAGGACTTTGCATTCTGCTACTCCATTTACACTCATCCTATTTGTGGCATCAACAAGAGCCAGTCTTGCACATTTCACCAACCTGGGTCTGAAGTCACCAGTACAATGCTAAAACTTTGGCTGAGTTTCTATCTGTGAAACTCAGGCTGCATCGCTGTGAACAACAGGGAATAACTTCGCAACCTGGCCATTCAAAAGTGAATGAACTCCAACCCAGAAACAAAAATGTCAACTGTAGTCACTGTCCAGGCTGGTACAGCTGATTACAGTGAATTTTCAAAAATAGTATTTCCCAGTAACATCTGAGGTAGTCAAATAAAGACATGATCCAATTGCCACTGAGAACACTGAGGTTTGGCCTTAACCTTCTCCTAATACAGTGAATGATAGTGCTATTTGAAACATCAGCATATTACAGTACCCAGAAAACTCAGTGTCTGATTACAAACATAGAAAAGCTAGAGACAACCAGCTGAACCCTCCAGGAACAATAACCTACTGGCCTAAAAGAAAATCAATACAGAAAGACAGTTTTAGTTCACCTCTATTGAAAAACAGGCAGACAGCAGAAAAACAAGAGCCTCAGGCTAGACCATCTGCCCGCTTAAAGTGGTACAGGCTGCTGGAAGTCCATATGTATACCAGGGATGCTCTGCTATTTCATAATGATTTCCAGATCCAGATTGAGAAAGATTTGTTCACATATGTCCTAAACTTCTTTGCAATGCTCTTTGGGAAATACTGCAGCACAAAATTAATTTTTCACCGTTAAGAGAGACCTGTATGAAGTGCTTTTCTACCTGCAGGCCATGGATCCCAAGAATTTCAGCAGCTTATGTGTTTAACTCCTACCTTTCAATGTTTGCCCATTTTGTCACACAAGACTCCTCTTCTAAGGAAGAACCTGTACCCCACCTTCCTAATCCTTTATCTCCATCCCTGCACTACTCCTCTCCCCTGTCAGGACAGAAATCTTCAATGAAGGGTAAGAAAGGGCTGAAGCAAGCTACAAGGAGGAGGAGATGGGCTCCACAGTGAAGGGACACCAGATCAGGGCAATTTCTCCAGTGCCTTTGGGCGAACTGTTATCACTGCTACATTCCTTTCTACCCAGGGGCTGTATCAGCAAACTAGAACCTAGTCCCCGTGAAACTGGCATTTTCATGAAGCAGTCACTCTGACACTCTGTTGCTCAGGGTATCACATGTGGTTGGCTTGCAGGAAAGGCACAGGGATCATTTTGTGCATTTTCACAAGAAAGTCTCAGAAGCTTCATGTGTGCCCTCCTTCTCCCTCCTGCTTCTTTTTCATCTCTCCTGACAACTTACTGCTTGTCTCTAGGGTGCAGCCCTGCAGATCTAGCCCAAGTCAAATCAACTCACAGCTATTTCGGTGAAAAGAAGATATTTAAATGTACAGTTCAGTTGACATCAGGTCTGATAGCCAAGTAAAACCACAAACCGCTTCTCCAAAATCCTCTTCTGTGGAAAGATACGCCACAGCTGTAGAAAGAGGATAGCAATTTCCCCCAGCAAACTAATCTGAAGCTGATTCAGGCAGGAAACATATTCTCTCTAAAAGGCCTTTTTGTTGCCTGGAGTCTTTATTTATCAAGACAATTTTCAAGTGCAGATGAGAGACCTCCCATAGCTCAGCATGTGATCTTTTAAGTCACATTTCTTCCAAGCTTATAGAATCAGAGAATCACAGAATGGTTTGATTCCCTAATTTTGAGTATACCAAATACCTGCAACATCCTAGGATAAGTAGTATTCTCACTTCTGTTATGTCTGATTCTTGTTTCAAGAAACAGTGAGCCAGAGCTCTGTGGTGGCCCTCCTGGACCTTGCCACATAACAAGGTCCTCAAAAAGGATTGCAATAAAGCACTGAGAAGCAGACACAACTGGAAGGCTGTTGTTTGTTTTAAAGAGAGAAGAGGAAAACCAAATACAGAACATAGAATAGAAAGAAACAGTCTAGACATAAACTTCCTCTCAGCATTGTGTTCTTGCAGCTTGTTCCCCTCTCCCACATCTCAGTGTGGTGGGTTGACCCCGGCTGGACAACAGGTACCCACCAAGCCGCTCTATCACTGCCCTCCTCAGCAGGAGGGGAAGGAAGGAAGGAAGGCGGAAAGAACCTTCATGGATCAAGATAAAGGCGATTTAATAAAAGCAAAAGCAAAAGGCCACTCACAGAAGCAAAGGAAAACAAAAGATTTATTCTCTACTTCTCATCAGCAGGTGATGTCCAACCACTCCGCAGGAAGCAGGGCTTCAGTACGTGTAGCAGTTGCTCCAGAAGACAAACGTTATAAATAACGAATGCCCCCCATCCCCCTCCTTTCTCTTATTGCTGAGCAGACACCATACAGTATGGAATATCCCTTTGGCCAGTTTGGGTCAGCTGTCCTGGCTATGTCCCTCCCAAGATCTTGCCCACCCCCAGCCCACTGGTGTGTGTGTGGGGAATGTTGGAGGGACAGCCTTGGTGCTGTGCCAGCGCTGCTCAGCTGTAGCCAAAACACCGGTGTGTTACCAACACCTTGCTAGCTACTGATACACAGCACAGCACTGTGAGGGCTGCTGTGGGGAAAATTGACTCCATCCCAGCCAGACCCAATACGCTCAGTTCAGAAAACAGGGATTTTGTAAGTTATAGCTACCCCTGGTCAGTTCCCTCCAGCCTCTAGTCTCAGTCTCTGTGTGAGGTTCCCACCACCCCCAGGAAATGTGTCCCTTAAGCAGCCTCAAGCCTTCTACAAAAAAAGTGACCTGAGCCCCGGTTAAAGAAATGTAACATGCACCCCCAAGCATAAGCGTGCTGCCCACTAGTGACGCACCTTCACTGAAATTTAGCAGCTTGAATAAAAGGCTCAGACTCCTGTTTCTGCCTGGGTTTAAGGGCAGACAGATACTGTCACACTGCAGTGTTTCTGGGAAGTTCCGTGTTTGCCTGCAGTTGCAATGTTGGCTCTGCAATAACTAATTCTCAGATAGTGTGAGATCTTGATCTTAGCTGAAGAATTCTATCCTCCTTTTTTTTTTTTTCCTTTGGAATAAAAAGTAACTGGATCCACTGTATGTTACACAACTGTTTTTGTTGGCAGGCTTAGTGGGATGATGTGGGGAAAAAAATGATAGGCAGTTGCGGACAGGGGAGGAACGCTGAAAACTCTCTGCTTCTAGAAGACTTGTCTCAGCAAAAGACCTCTAAACACCTAGCAAAAACATAAACCACCTCTTCAAAATCCTCTTTTGTGGAAAGGCACATGCTATTGAATTGTTAAACCATGGAACAAAAGCACTTTTACCGTCTCAGTGCAGCCAGACCAACTGTTGCAGTTTAACCCCAGCTGACAACTGAGCACCACGCAGCCGCTCGCTCGCTCACTCCACCCTGCTGTGGGATGGGGAACAGAGTCAGAAGGGTAAAAGTGAGCAAACTCGTGGGTTGAGATAAGAACAGTTTAATAATTGAAATAACATAATACAATATAATATAATATAACATAACATAATAATATAATATAATATAATATAATATAATATAATATAATATAATATAATATAATATAATATATAATAGTAATGGTAATAGTAGTTCTTGTTATTCTCGTTCTTATTATTATTGTTGTTGTTGTTGAAAAGGAAAATAACAGATAATAAAAGAGAGAAATAAAACCCAAGGAAGACAAGTGATGCAATGAGAACAATTTCTAACCAACCGATGCCCAGCCTGTCCCTGAGCAGTGGCCCCCCCCAGCCAACTTTCCCCTCTATTTTATGTACTGAACATGATGTGATATGGTATGGAATACCCTTGTGGCCAGTCTGGGTCAGCTGTCCTGGTCTTGCCCCTTCTCAGCTTCTTGTGCACCCCCAGTCTCCTGATTGGCAGGCCAGTATGAGAAGCTGAAAAGTCCTTGCCTTAGTGTAAACACTGCTTAGCAACAACTAAAACATCAGTGTGTTATCAACATTATTTTCATCCTAAATCCAAAACTCAGCACTATACTAGCCACTAGGAAGAAAATTAACTCTGTCTCTGCCAAAACCAAGACACCAACTCCAACAGCTTTCCTTCCTTTTTTATATTCGTATTGCGTATTCCTGAGTATGACTACACTCAACATCTAACTGCTGCCAGCTTGACAGATGCAAATGCAAGGGGAACTTGGGATAAGCTGCCCCTCCATCAAAATCAGTTTCAACATTAGTATTGCATTTCTACTAGCACTATATTAATTTCTGCAGCTTTGCACAGAAGCTACTTCAAGACCAGCAACATCTTTCTTCTCTGAAACGTTTGTCCTTCCCATCCACAATCTGTAAAGATATATTCTGCTGGTAGCAAGTCTTCTACCATTACACAACTAGGGGTTTCTTTGCTAAGAAATGTAGTCCCAGCAAAGTTAATTTGGTGAACATGGGTTTTTTTATAGTGGCAGCAATGTAAAAATAGTATAGATTGAAGCACCAATTAGACTAATAAGAAAGATTCCAGTGAACAAAAAAATAATGTGGTATTTAGACTTCCCTAGCAAAAAAAAACAACTTCAATGTTTTATTTCTGTTAAAACAAGAGGGGCGTCCCTCACTATCTGATAGGATGAAGGGAACATTGTCTCTGCTTTCAGAGAACAAAAAAGAATGTAAGGACCTGCACACCTTATTTTAACGAGAGAGGCTTAGACTTACATTGCAGTCTTAAGTCCACCAGTGAATGAAAAGGAGATTGATAATACAAAGACATTATCACTTTCTAATGTTGAATGTGAAGTGCTAATGAAAGATTAATAGATACTATAAGCATGGTTAGGACATTAATAAATATTATGGTTGATTTCCCTACCCTCTGCAAAAGGAATTCAAAGCAGTAATAAGTCAGAGTTACGAGCAGTCTGCTAGTCTACTTTATGAAAACATATTATTTATGAAAACTCATATTAGTTTCTTATTAAAATACTTTAAGAAGCTTGACTTTAATTCAAAAGGTTTAACCAGAAAGACATTCAAACTGATGCATTTTAAACTCTAAATTCAATTTATTTGGATTGGAATTGGGCCTATGTATCTTTTAGGCAGTTTTGAAAATCTCAGCCTATGCATTTGGGACCACTAGAAAACAGGTAATTTTTTAATTTCAATGAGAAAAAAGGCCCTTTTAAATCAGCTATCAAAAAAAAAACCAACCCAACCCAAAACCCACCCCATATCATTTGCCACTGCTAGACTGCACATAGCTGCACATTAAGAGAGAGCTGCTTAATACAATCGGTGAGTGCATTTCTAATCCCGTATGTTTCAGGTAGTTAAATTATATTTCTTTGGATATATAAATTGATGTTCCTATCTTTTTAAAAAATAGTATTGCATAAAAAGTGAATTACTGACCTGAGTCTAATTTAATAATATTGTAAGAAATTCATCTTAAGCAACTGAAAGTCCTTATCTGGCTGGTGTAGTAGTATTTTTTATCAGTCCTTTTAGCAAAAAGGAGATCTTTCATAAGTGTTTATCAAAACACCTCCTTGCGTTTGTCTCCATAGCTGAACATAGCAAGGTTTTTCTCTCCAGTTTAACATTCCCTAAAAGAAAAAACTGCTTGTACTGTCTATTTACAAGATATTTTTCCAGGTCCACACATATTCTTTTTTTCTATTTTCCATGCTGTATGGAAAATACTTCATCAAAATTACATTTCCCTTCCCAGCAGAAAGTGCATAATTCTTGGTTTTTTCATCTTCTTGTTTAATACATACACATATATCTTTAAAAGACCATCTTTGAGGGAAGCCAAGAATTGTAAGCCTTGCAAACACTTTAGGGTACTAAAGGAACTATTATGGAGTTTTATTTATCCGAGAACCAAAGTATACATAATTTGCCAAAAACAGAGCAATGCTGGTATGTTTTATTGAGTCTGGATCCTGCACCGATCATAAACTCCAGTGTCTAATATTGAGATCCCAACTCACAAATTCAAAGGACACAAACTATTTGTATTCTTGTAGAAATCAAAATCTTGCAGTTTTGTTGCTAATGTCCTTAAGTGCTCACTTAAAAAATATGTTCTCCCTATTGTTCTTTTTCACAGTGCCAATGTATGCGTTTCCCATCCTCAGATTTCTTTGTGAAAATATTTTCTTTTACGGTATATTATGACCAAGGCAATGAAGCCTAAACAAATTTGAACCATTCAGGTTCTACAGGTTGGAAATTAGGTATTTTCTTCTTTTTCTTGTGTGTGTGAGAGACAGACACTAATTTTTAAAGCAGTAAGTTGTTTTGTCCCTTCTCATACCTCAGCCACACTGACCACAGTTCTGAGTGGGCAGTTCGAACAAACTTACTGCAGGTGGGAAGCCCACACAGGTGTAACTACACTTGCAGTTTCCAGCAAATGTGGAAAAAGATTGTGGATCCTTTATCATTACCAATGACCAGAATATAAAATAAGAATAGCTTTCCCCTGAAATTTTGGGATTTGCTGACTAGTCCTGCTTGAGGTGAAACTGAATGAGACAGAAACTGCAGTTCTATGCTGCTGTTTGTAATATGCCTTTGATATGCCTGTTGTAGAGGATGCACGAAACTCCTCTAATAATTTTGTTTGTTTGACTGTTTTGGGGTTCAATACAAGGTAACACTGGGATAATTGCAACATCGAAATTTTTAATTTTTTCCCCAAATCTTCTGATTTCCTTTCCTTGAGAAGATGATGTAGAGTCAGTTCCTTTGATTTCAGGGCAGCTGAAGTTAATGTTTGGCAGGTTGAGGCATGGAGAGCATGTTATTTTGTGACTCTGGGGATTCATATGAACAATAACTTGGGACTAGACATAATGGCACAGGTGCGTAGATGTGGCACGTGCGATGGATACTTAAATGCACACCTTTAATTTGAAGATCTTTCTCTCAAGCCTATCAGGAAATTAAGGACAGTTTTATATTGAAAAGACCACTTGGGATAGTGGTATTCATTGTCATTTATGACAAGCCTATCTGCTGGCAGACAGGATCTTTTGTCCTGGGAAGGAGAGGATTATAAATACTGTAATAGTCTCTCCCTGACAGATTGCCTACATTATTGGTCAAAACCATAGTGAGACCATCAATACTATTTCAAATCTTAAATATTATTGAGGCAGAGTAAACACTCAACTAATTTTCTAAGCACTGCAGCATGATTCCAAGAGCAGTTGTGTAACCTCTATCACATCAGAGTTTCAAAATCCTGGTAGGCAGGGCAATGAGCAGCTTGACCTAACATTGAAATTATGGCAGCTTCAAGAAGGTGGCTGGATGAGATGATCTCCAGAGGTCTCTTAAACCAAATTTTTTCTGTGATTCTGTGTTTTTATCAGGGAGACATTTCTCTAGTATGAGCAGCTACACATATACTCTGGGAATCTAAGGGCAGGTAGAGGGAGGGCTGGAAGAGAGGAAAGTTTACTGAAATGTATTTTTCCTTTATTCATTGCTCTCTGACTGATCTTCTGTCTCAGTCTGTCTTTGCTGTTACCATAGAGCTGATTTCAAAACAATACAGAGAAGAAAATTACCTGGGTCACTTCACTGAATACTTCTTAGCAAGACACTAAGTGTAATGCAATTATTCTCTCGCCCTAATCTACAGAAAAGGAGAGCTGCCTGTTCCCTACTCCTGTTCAAAATACTCAGAAAGCTGAGGCTAAGAATCTTCCACTCTACAGGTCCACAGCAGCTGCATCAAAAGAATTAAAATTAACTTTTTTGAGTGTGTGATGCTGAACTTCCCTAAGGTAGACCTGAGATTATTGGCTATAAATTTCAGTAGCAGCATGATTTCTTGTGTATGTGATGCCCAAGCAGCATATTGCTTGGATGATTGTAATATATACTAAGCAGGAACAGACAATAAATGGAAAATTTCTGGGGACAAGAGGAGGTGAATGTGAGAGAAACGACGGATTACAAGCTTGTATCTCTGTTATGCTTACAGATAATCTGTGTTTTAAATTAATGAGCTAGACTAAGAGGTATCTGAGTTAAGGTGGGGAAAGTGTGTATGAGAAGCCTAAATCAAGATGTATGCAAATTCAATAGTGAGATCTTGCTTCTCCAAAATAAGGATATTAGGATTTCCACAAGCATAGATGTTCAGAACAAATAAGAGAAACCAACCGGGAGACAGGTTATGGTTTTGCAGACAAGTAAGTCTGAGCAAGGTTTTAGTGGCTCACTCACCATCTCTCTACTGATGTGTTTTCAGTATCAGTGGGTGTTTGAATAGCTAGTAATAGCCAACTAGCAAAACAGAAGCAGGGGAGTGACAGTAAATATTAATGGTAGTCACGCTTAATGGAAGAGGTTTCCACCATGCAGTTCTACGTTTGGCTTGGCCACTGCTGCAAGATAAAATTAATTTCTTTCTGCTCAGACAACCCTCCCCAACCCTTCCCACATAAACTAAAGGATATCATACTCTGTCTCTGCTTAGTATCTCACAGCTTTTGCTATGATTTGGGACTCTTTAGGGGTTTTTTTTTCCATTTTTCTTTTTTAGGGATAATCATAATTACCATGGCTAAACATCACCAGCTGGTCCAGAATGGTGGAGCTACATTCAGATAAATGCAGTACCTTTTAGTTACAACAGCCAAGAATATTTCTTCCTGTTATTTTAGGAAATTTCAGATAGTTGTTCCTCCTGAGTTTCAAATATGTCTAGATTTTGGAGACAATTAGTTCTTCCAAACAGTGTGATGTGGAACTGTTACTCTCCAATCCATACGTAGTCAGGAAATCTAACTATCCTGAAAGTGCTTTTGTAATGCATGGAGATTTTTGGTGTTATGTTAATCTTTGGTGTCATGTTAATGGCTGTATTAGAAAAAACAATGTCGTTTCTAGTTTCCTTCAGATGGGATCCTTTCAAGACATTAAAAAGTGCTATCTTACCATTTCTCATCTTTTAATGTTTATATTACAGGCACTCACAAAATATATAGTATAGCACTTCACTCTGAGGTGATACACACTGTTGACCTTGTCTGCACTCTGTCTGCAATTTCCCTCATGAAGGAACCCTTTTCTACAGTATGTATATTTCTCAGCTTTTTGTTAGTTTAAAAAAAAAAATCCTCTCCAATAATTTTTCTGCACACACCATGTCCTGATCCAGAAAAGCACTAAAGTACATAAACAACTCACACAAGGCTTGGGTGTACTTCTAAACCTATGGTTAGCACTTTGCTAGATAAAGGCTGTTTTACAACAGCAAAGAAATATTAGCAGGCAGGAGGATGTAAAAACCCCCAATATAGTACTTCAGCACTTTGGTATCTTCAATTTGTCAGCATTATTTCTGCGGCTCCTAATTTCATGTGTTCAGTATTAATTACATTTAAAGTAATGATACACAGCATTGCAAACACCTCCCAAAACCCTCCAGAGGGAAGCAGCCAGAATATACTGCTGGCATTAATGGCACAATTTCATAACCCAAATGTGCAAGATGCTCTAACTCTTACATTATAGTAGCATAAGCCCAAGGAGAAGATAAAGCTTGGGAAATATCTGTAAACAACAGATAGCAGGCCTTTTGTAAAAGAGCAAGAGGAATGTGACAGCTGAATTTCCTGCTCAGATCACCTGAGGTGCTGGGATTGCAGTCATGGTGAGATAAGAGTATTGATTGCAGGAGAGGAAAAGGTAAAATGTAGAGCCGCTATCTGAAGATCTGTTACACAGTTTGATTTGCTTGCTAGAAAATCAGGCTTTTATTTCCCTTCCTTTGTCAATGCGGCACTATCAATATTGTGGGCATCATCGTGAGGGGATGGATTTCTAGGCAAACAAAAAGAAAGAAAACTGGCACTGCACTGCTGTAGCTCAGGCTGTCAGATCATATCTCTGTGGCTGCAGTCATGTGAATGAAGGCATAAGACTGTTACCTAAGTCTTGCATAAACTGCTATCTTCCTTTGGACAGCAGTATGGATGGGCAATTTTGTTCACAATTTGTTTTTCACTTTCATGGTTTTTCCATTTTCCCATAACTTCTTAAAGTAGCACTTCCAGAAGAGTTACTCTGATTTAGCAGGGCTCCTGCTTGCACTGGGAACAGACTGCCAAAGACAGACCTGAGATTCTTATTTTCTAGACCCAGGCTGTTGTTTGGGTGTTAAACATCAGCGGACAAAGCTTTTATTCGCTTGCTTTTTATATTACTATAATCTGCTTTATTTGTTTATCTGGATAAATAAATCTGTCATTGCATCATTGGAGGAAGGCTAATAATATGGTCACCTTTTAGCCAAGGTACTTTAAAATATCTTCTAAGGATGAAGCTAAAAGCAGAATAAAGCTTTGGTTCCAAATCTTCATTTCATATTCTGAGAATTTTTAAAAACCTTACAGTATAATTGATCACAGCTCTTAATTTAAAGATTCATCACTGCAGTTGGAAGTCCGCTGTCTCAGTAAAGCTTGCCTTGAAAATAAAATCCACTAACTTTCAATTCTCTACAATATAAAAATCAAACATATTTGTGATGCAAGGATGCATTGGGTTAGAACACATGCACATCCATGCTCATCAGTTGGCTGTCAAGGGCTGACCCTTAGGACAAGAGTAGAAGCAAAAGATGGAATGCTGGAATGATCTTTCGTCCAGTAAAATCCTCCTAGCTCGGGCAGTTAAGGGATTTTTAAACTGAAAGTTGCATCTGGACTGTTGCACACACCAATCCGTGATGCAATTGCCCTCTGTGAACTTGTCTAAAACCTTTCTGAATTTAATGAGGTTTTTTTTCTCCACAATGTTCTGCAGCAGTGAGTTCTACTCGTAAATGTTGAGGTGCATGAAAAGGTATTCCGTGCATTCTTTTAATACCATAAAGTACTGCTAGCTCAAGACAACCGCAGTATGTTCTGATGTTGTTAAAAATAGGGGGGATCCTAAACTGTCCTCACATGGAGTTACTGGTAATATCTCCAGGTTCATACTTCTTTTCTGTGGACTACTTTTCAGCACATCTCCAGCAGTGAAGGAAACTCTTAGTTACAGGTTAGACACAAAGTTTCAACAACACTATTTATACTGAAAGCTGTACATTTAATTCATATCAAAGTCTACTCTTCGTGCGTGTTTTAACCCTGGTCGCTAATTATTGTGCCACAAATTTACTTTTATATTTATTATCACTCCCATGAGTTGAACCATGCAAATGATGATGATATATTCCATTCCAGGCAGCAAAAGATTGCTTTATGTTTTTGGGAAAAAAAAAAAAATCTACTGAATCTCACAGACACTGTATTGTAGGTCTATATTTTCATTCAGAACATTTCATTCAGAAAAAAATCTTTTCAAAAGTTATGCAGAGAATCAATATTAAAAAATATGGGTTTATTATTGATACTTCATAAGAATGGTTTTATCTCTGTTAATGCAACATGTCATTCACATTGTATTAAACATTTGCAAAAAAGAGTTATTGAAAATTAGCACTATAACTGCTGACATTATGCAATTTTGTTACTGTTATGTTTTGATCCAGGAATTTCTTTATCTAGAGAGGTTATTTCTGTTATCTCATGAGCCTTGTGTTATCGTTAAATCCCAACCAGCAACTAAGCACCACGCAGCCACTCGCTCACACTTCTGGTGGGATGGGGGAGAGAATCGGAACAGTAAAAGTGAGAAAACTCCTGGGTTGAGATAAAGACAGTTTAATAGGTAAAGCAAAAGCTGCACACACAAGCAAAGAAAAACAAGGAATTCATTCACAACTTCCCATCATCAGGCTGTGTTCAGCCATCTCCAGGAAAGCAGGGCTCCATCACGTGTAATGGTGACTTGGGAAGACAAACACCATCACATATTCCCCCCTTCCTTCTTCTTCCCACAGCTTTATATGCTGAGCATGACATCACATGGTGTGGAATATCCCTGTGGTCACTGGGGTCAGCCATCCCGGCTGTGTCCCCTCCCAACTCCTTGTGCACCCCCAGCCCCCTTGCTGGTGGGGTGGTGTGAGGAGCAGAAAAGGCCTTGGCTCTGTGTGAGCACTGCTCAGCAGGAACAGAAACATCTCTGGATATCTGCTGAAAACAGTGTTGATAATACAACACATAGACCCATACAAGCTACTATGAAGAAAATTAAGTCTATCCCAGCCAAAACCAGCAAACCTTGGCAATGGAAGTTCACAAATGCATTGAAAGTTAAGAACACCTTGAAGAACAGAAAATTCTTTGCGTTGGACCTGCATTTATAACTGGCCAGGAAAATCAAACAACAAAACACAATAAAGATATCACCAGTTGACTTAAAGTTTGAAAAGTAGTATCCATGTCAGTTTATACTAACCACCTAGGAGTGAAATCTCATAAACCACAGCAAAATTATATAAAGGCACTTCTATTAAAAGGTGTCCTTTTATTACAGTGATCACTAATAATCCCCTCTCAACCAAAGTAGGTCTTCCATCATTCTAGTGTGCATATCGAAATTTACAGTACGAGGTTACAGTGTGTAGTATAGCACTGGTTATAGGGACAGAGCCCACAGTATCCTCAGCTTCATCCCTGGTAATACACTACCCTGCTCCACCAGTAAGATGAGCCACCGCTCACACTAACTGATACATGCAGTCAGGCTGACTTCAAAGTGATTCTCTGATGTGCAACTTCAGCCAATCTGTCTTGCGACTGCAGCATGCATAATTTTGGCACTTCTGAACCTTAAAGCTAGTCTTATGTTGAACCCCCAAACAGTAATAAATTTTAAATTAATCTGAAAACATATAGTTTAATTTAGTTTCCCCATCCAGAATCAATAAAATCTATTCTTCTGTTAGATTCCAACAGGTTTTAGGAACAACTCAATATAAAATAAAACTCTTTAAGGAACTTTGTAATACTATAAAAATAAGTCATATATTCCGACTCCCTCTCTTTGTAGCAGTTCGGTAGAAGAGGCTGCGTGAAAGTGACTCTGATAGTCATGTTATATAAGAACATAGGTTTTTGATGAAAAATGCTGAATTATAAAAAGATAGATGATTTCTACCACCACAGAGTTGGAGACATCCTTGGAAGTTGGCTTGCTGACACCTCAAGGCAGGATCAGCCAACAGTTTTATTGCAATATTTTGCTGCAATTAAAAGTTTGATCTTAAGTGACAGAGAGTCCATAATTCCCCACACAATCTATTTTGCCTTAATTATGTATCTATACTAAAAAAAGAAAGTGAAGGGACTTTGAAAACATCGAGGTTTTATGTTTCGATCTTATCAATGTGCTTGCTTAAAAAATAGCATTGAATGTGGATATTGGTTATTTTTGTTTTCATGTCTTAACCTGAACAAAGAAAGACTTGGAAATTCATGGTATCGGATTCTAGAAGTTAATTACAGGTTAAAAACCTGTTCCAGGTTCCTCAGTTTCTCTCTCTACCCTGTATTAGGCTAAGAAATCTACCTGGGAACTTCTTATGAAGTTCTTGGGTTATTTTTACATAACACAGTTGCCATACCACTTGTATTTGCTCGTGCCCTTCCTAGTCTACTGTGGGGGGTAGACCCAGGCTGGAGGCCAGGTGCCCCCAAAGCCACTCTGTCACTGCCCTCCTCAGCTGGGCAGGGAGGAGAAAATATAACGAAAGGCTCCTGGGTCGAGATAGGAACAGGGAGAGATCACTCCCCAGTTACCGTCATGGGCAAAACAGACTCGACTTAGAAAAAAGTAATTTAATTTATTACCAAGCAAATCAGAGAGGAGCAATGAGAAATAAAACCAAATCTTAAAACCCTGTCCCTCCCAGCCCTCCCTGCTTCCCAGGCCCAACTTCACTCCCCATTTCTCTCCCTCCTCCCCGCCAGCGGCACAGGGGGACGGGGAATGGGGGTTGGGGTCAGTACCTCACACGGTGTCTCTGCTGCTCCTTCCTCCTCAGGGGGAGGACTCCTCCCAGTCTGCCCCTGCTCCAGCCTGGGGGCCCTCCCACGGGAGACAGTCCTCCACCACCTTCTGCAGCGGGAGTCCTTCCCACGGGCTGCAGTTCTTCACCAACTGCTCCAGTGTGGGTCCCTCCCACAGGGTGCAGACCTTCAGGAACAGACTGCTCCAGTGTGGGTCCCCCATGGGGTCACAAGTCCTGCCAGCAAACCTGCTCCAGCGTGGGTTCCTCTCTCCACGTGGCCACAGGTCCTGCCAGGAGCCTGCTCCAGTGTGGGCTTCCCACGGGGTCAGAGCCTCCTTCAGGTGTCTCCACCTGCTCCGGTGTGGGGTCCTCCATGGGCTGCAGGTGGAATCTCTACACCCCCTCATCCTTCCTCCATGGGCTGCAGGGGGACAGCCTGCTTCACCATGGTATTCTCCAGTGTCTGCAAGAGAATGTCTGCTCTGGTGCCTGGCACATCTCCTCCACTCCTTCTGCACTGCCCTTGGTGTCTGCAGGGTTTTTCCTCTCACATCTTCTCACTCCTCTCTCTGGCTGCAAATGCTGATGGATTTTTTTTTCTTTTGCATTCTTAAATACATTATCCCAGATTTGCTACCATCACTGTCGCTGGTGGGCTTGGCCTTTGCCAGCAGCAGGTCCGTCTTGGAGCCGGCTGGCATTGGCTCTGTTGGACATGGGGGAAGCTTCTAGCAGCTTCTCACAGAAGCCACCCTTGTAGCCCCTCTACTACCAAAACCTTGCCACGCAAACCCAATACAAATACCATCAAAGAACTGCTACAAACTACAGAGGAATTCACTGAAAATATCACTTACCCACCTACTTAAGAAGTACTTTAAATGGCAAGATCTGTTTATAAGGTGAATGGTTACTGTTATGTCCTGTGACTGTAGTTTGCATATCAGACCTCATCCTTAAAAATTAGAGATGAAGTTTCCAAAAGCACGTCAGGCTTTTCATCTAAACTCCCCAGGTGCATTCAGGGCAGAAGGAAATAAGACTCAACAAGAATATGTTTACTTATTTCTGCTTTTTCTGAAACCATACTGTAAAAATAGGAAACAAAAGCATATAGCAATTGTTTATAGAAAGTGTGCATTGTTTATAGAATATATTGGTCTCATTAGACAGGTCCTCTTAATTAGTCCTTTACTTCACAGCCTAGTACAAATTCACACCTAGACGTTCCTGTGGAAGTAGCATTCCAACCCAGAAAATTCGGAAGCTGTTGAACAGACTAAGATCTATCAAAGATTAAATACCTCCATCCTGCAGTCTTGCAGCCCAGTTCAACAATTTGGCAACAAACCATCTTCCTTTATTTGGCTACTGAGCACTTGAGTGCTCAGAGCTAGTTTACCAGTCCTCACATAAGGTTTGTCCTTACTTTGTCCTCCCAGACCTTTGGTTTCCCAAATAGAAAGCAACCATGATTCTTCACACTCAATTATGCTTGACTGCTGAGATTATATAATTTAGGAGAGTAAATAAAATTGGAATCTCTAGATCACTGACTCATTGTGTAAGAAAAGTCTCTGGATTATAAGGCATGACACTTGCAGTGATTAACCAACAAATGCTCTAGGCCAGCTGGAGAGAATAAAGAGGATCGGTATGTATTAATCAATAGATAAAGACTTCAAAGTTAAATGGTGGTCTGTTAAACCATTCTAAATCAGCTACATTAGAGAATAATGTATGCCACTTTCACTTCTCTTAATTAAAGGAATCCATTGGACTGTAAAATCTGGATTCTTCTCAATTAGGGAGTTCAGCTGTCTTTGGCAGCAATCTCTTTCCAGCATTTTGCTTAGGTAAAGAACAAGGTCATCAGGGAATTATGAAAAACTGGACATGGAAAAATGAGTACAGTATGTAATGGGATCGTTCAGGTTATGTGGTGGGATAAAATAAAATATTGAAAAGTTGAAAAAAAGAGATTTAATAGTCATTGAAAATGTACCCATACAAACCTCCGGGATCAGGAAGCTTTTCTGTAAATCATTTTATGTGTCAAATAAAAAAATACCTCAAGAGCAGGCTGATGATTAATTTTTAGTTGCTTAATCTTTGCATAAAAATTGTATAATGCCTACAAAATACAAATCTGATTGCTGGCTGTTGACAGTTACCACTTTTAAACTGGACACTGGGTTGTCCCTGTACATAAATTTGTATGAATAAATATTTCCCTCTATTTTATTATTGCTGGGGCACTTTTTTTTTTTTTTGCTTAAAACATATTGAAAATGAAATCCAGGAAGAAAAAGTTAACTGTCAGTGAATTCCTCAGTGCCATGGAATGAAATCTCTTTAAGTCATTGTGTAATTTAAGATGCATTGTCTTAAAGTTAAGACATTTTAATCTTTATAATTTAATCTTTAATATCTATCCTGTACATTGCACTAGATGTCCTAACGTGGTTGATTGAACTCAGTCAATTGTGTAAACACAATTGAATTACTCTCTAATTAGCAGAAGAACCATTAAAACTGGTTTGTTGGGGTTGGGTTTGTTTTGTTGGTTTTTTGGGGTTTTGTTTGTTTGTTTGTTTTCAATTTACCTAAGGAAAAAGTGAGAACATCCAACTCACCGTGAAAGCCATATCAGCAGTATGGGCATTTTTTAATGAGTTTAAATAGACAAAGTGTGCTCATATGGAAATTGTTCATGATACAAAGCTAGGAAACTCTTCACAGGTGTGTCTTTTTATACAGTCAAATTATCAGCTGTATCCCAATTTTACGTGTTGTTCTGTCCCATTCTATATTTTTTTGTCAGTTAACAGTCCTCCCATTCAAAAGCATCCCTTTTTCTTTCATGAAGGCAAAGGACTGCAGGTGCTAAGAGTAACTCATACTTGATGATATTTAATCAATATGATCTACATGTTGTTTACTTTTCTTTGTTCTGCTTGATTGTTTTGCTGCTTGGGGATATTTTCCACACTTAATGATGAACAAAGGGTTTGTAACGATCTGAGTTTAAATCGTGAAGTAGTGAACAGTTCATCTGAGGGAACTTTAAAGTACTCTGGAGGATTTTTTTATTATTTTTTTTTTAATGAAAACCAGTGTCAGCTCGTCTTTTTAATTATTCAAAATCCTTTCACTTCAGACATGTTCCATCAGAAATTATAATTCATGTTTGCTATCAATATAAAGCCACACTGAAAGCCCTGGCTCATATAGGTAATTACAATCATTCAGTAGCTGACTCCAGTGAAATTAGGAGCATTCGCATCAGCTAAAATATCCCCTCTCCCTCATTCAGTGCAGTAATGTAACACAGCATGTTAGAAAATGGGCTAGCTTTATTGAATGACAAATGCAATCAGCCAAAAAATAAAAATATCCCTTGACTTACAAAGCTTCGAAAACTATACTTGAAGGCCACACAACTTTTTTGATTTAGGCTATTAGGTTGAGGATAGTTGATTCATTTGCATTTAGGACTGCAAATATTTTGGAATTGTTAATTTTTACTGCACAAGTGATATTGGCCACCATGACTGTGTGGAAATGGTGAACCAGAACATAACCCAGTCATCTCCTACATTAAGCGGTAGAAAGCTTTCGATGGCATTGCTTCAGAAGGTGAGGAAGGAGAGCTCCAAGTTAACTCCTTCTTCAAAAGGAATCCCGCGGAGGTACTCTATTTATATTGACGTCTTCTGGGGATTTTTATCCAGGTGCATTTAGGAGGGAGGAGTGCACTCAGAAATTTCCTGAGCAAGACGCGATTTCTGCATTTGTTGCAAGTCCCTGCGAGACCAGAAAGAAAGTAAAAAACTGAATCTGTTATGGATATATAGCATATCAGGAGTCCTGATGAAGTCTGGACAAAAAATAATCATGACTATCTGTAACATAGCTAAGACACAAATTCTGATCAGACTAGCTGGAAAAGAATTCAAGATTCCACAGGTGGATAAACAAATGTATGTCATCTGGTTCAAGGGAAAAAAAAGTAATCAGCTCTTCAGTTCCCAATAGCTGTCTGAACATCTCGTTTCTAATTCAGTATCACCTGCTCTGCTAAATTTCCGTTCAGATCTATGTCTCACCCACTGTTCTCATCACACCCGACAAAGATTAGATGTTCTTTATTGAGAAAGGCTTTATTTTATTTTATTTTATTTTATTTTATTTTATTTTATTTTATTTTATGAACAGAGAGCAGCCACATTCAGGAAAGACAAAACTATTGGGACCATGGCTTACAAGAACCAATGGAGCACATGGGAAAAAGCTATTGAGCAGAAACAGTACTTAAGGTTCAGTAAGTAATCAAACACAGTTTTTATCTCCTTCTTTCTTTCCTGCTCTTTCTCCTTCTTACTCCTCTTACTTTTTTTTCCTTCCTTTCGAGCACCCTGCTGATTGCAACTACAGTTGTTGAGGTTAAGCAAAATTTCTGAAATTACAGTTCTTCTCCAAAAAGGGGCACATGAAACATTTTCCTGAAACTGAAGTCTTTTGCTGGAAAGGCAAGCATGTGAATTACATCCCTATGTAAGCTCTGCCAGCAGCTCCTAAAGTGCATCAGCCTCCAACTGCATGGCCTGGATGGTGCCTTTATCAGCAGAGCCAGAGCGTGGGCCGTTCTGCATGGGTTGTGCATCCTTTGGCAGCAATTGTAGCAATGGGCTATGACAGGAGAGTGGGTTTCCCCGTTCTAGAGCACTTCTAGGCTTTTTCTGAACATGGACATGGGAGTTTTGTTTGGTTTATTACTTAAAATACTGTGTTCTAGGCTGTGGACTGAAATGGAAGATTTAATATGAGTTATGCAAAAAATTATTTCTCACTAATGTCGGTTTTCATGAGCCAAAATATTCAAGATTTTTGTCGTTCTACTAAAGGGAACTGTCACAGAAATGAGGGGCTGGGACTTATTTCCATTTCCTGCATCAACTCACAAAGCCCATCTGGCTTCATTTATTCATCATTTGCAGTGCCATCACTAATTATAGCCTACCATGGTTACAATGCGTTATATTATTCTATATTATCTGTATCTCTGACTCATTAGAAAGTCAGCTAATGGCAAGGAAGCATCCCAAGTGAATCTGGACTGTCCTTTACAAAACTTCTTTACGTGGAGAGGCTCAAGGGCTGTTGCTAACCCCAGTTAATTGCTTCTGTTTACTTCTGCTTGTAACTTTTAATCTGCTCCTTCAGCAGAACAGCTTGCAAAGCTTTGTGTGTACTGTGATTCCTTGTTGATTTAAATTAATACTTAATGGGTTTTAAGAGGCGTGCTGGCCTTGTTAATGTGAGCACATCAGGTGCATGACTGATTTTGGAAATGAAGATGACATTTATGCTGCTGGTCATGTCAGTGGTAGAACTGAAATTTCTCCAAGAATGAAAAACACCTACCTTACCTGTTTAGCTACCTAGACATATTGTTTATCTGTGTATGAATTTATATTACAAATTTTTCTTCTTTGTATGGGATTTGTCCTTGTCCATATTTATTCCTGCAAGCAAGTTTCTGCTAGATCAGGTATTACAGAGTGCTTTCAGAGGGAGAGGGAAGAATTTGCGCACAGATGCCAGCAATGAATGAGTTGATAGCTTAGGAAAAAAACTGTCACGTACAAGAGTTAAGAGAATCAAACCTACCTTTCAGTCCACCTGAAAACTGTGGCACAATTTGCAACTATACAACTACAGATATATGTTTTACAAAAAACATATGCAAAAAAATCTGAAAATTATTTTTCCATTAATATCATGAACAGTGGGAAATGGAAAAATGATTATTTTCTCCAACTACCTAACTCACTAAAAAAAGCTATTTGCTATCTTTTGATAACAATTACCTTTGTCCAAGTGTTGCACAGTGCTTATCAACTTAATTTGCTCATTGAGAATCAAATTATTTCTTCTAAAAAAAGAGAAAGACAAAGATTTTCACCCAAGTAATTTAGTTTATTTTAGTGATGTAGCAATGACACCATCACGGTAGTGTCATTATAAGTAGAATGAGCGAAAATGCAGTTGTGTTTTTAAATTACATATTCCATGAGGTCAGACAAGTGAACAGGGCAATTGTAGCTTTCATAATAATCTTCTGTGTTAAAATAATTTAAGAAGGAAATTATAGCCCAATATTTTTAAAACCTATTCCCAAAGTGTGGTGTGACAATGTAATGTATAAATTAGAGTAATTAAGACCACTACAGACCATGAACATTATACAGATTTTGTACCTGTTCAATTCTCCTTTTTCTAATTACACATTTCTTCCCATTTTATGCATGTTTCAAGGCTTTTGACCACTTTTTACTAGTCACAATGTAATAGTCTCATGAGGTTCATCATTCATTCATTTATCTTTGCAGCAAGATCCGACAATGGCTATACCTTTTTTCTATATTCATATGTTTCATGAGTGGTTGATGGATTTAAAATAATTTGGACTGATTCAATGTCATTTTGATTAAAGCTGTTCAATATCAGAATGTCTCTTCTTTTTGCCTCCGGTACTTTGATATGGAGATAATATTGAGCTTTATAGTCTTTGACATAAAGGTCCTGAAACATTGACTAAATTTCTGTTAAATCCAAACATCAACTTATGGTTCAATTTTATTCCCTGAAAATGTATTTCTGAAAGTATAAGTAACACAGCTATAATTTTATTGCTTGTGTTATTTGCTGCAGATGTCACAATTTTCTAAGTATTTCATGACATTCAGTAATGCATGATGCTGGAGTGCTGTAGCACTTATGAAGACATCATATATGAGTTTAGCAAAACCCCCCTCCTATCTGGAAGCAAAGATGAGTATAATCATCTGACATATGTAGATAAATAGCTAATTTTTGCTCACATGAGGACAAAGGTAACTCACTGTACTACTTCATGGACATAAGAAACTCGACCTCGCACCTACCCACAGAGGCACCTTTCTCCACTCACACTGCCCCATGCCTCATTCCCTTTCTTTTTGTTTTGGGGTTAATTTTGGCAGACCCAGAGGAATCTTTGTAAAAGTTATAGAACACCTTCTTGGCTTGGGCAGGATATTGATACTGCCTGATTTTCACTCAAAATTCTTAAAACAGGCCCAGCTTGAGAGCATGATTTTGCAGCCTCATCCAACACCTACAATGAAGCAACTATGGCATCCCCTTCCATCACAGTGGGAACATTCCTGGGAAAATAAACCTCTAATTTGAGACAGAGACAGTCACCAACATTATACATTGATTAATTGGTCAACGTGGACAGAAGTCTGCACTGCCTAGTGGTCAGTACCACATCCACAGCCAAACTGCTTGCTTGTCATTTTCCCCACAGTCATCGTGACTCAGTTATTTAATCACAAACAAGTGATGTTCAAGAAGGCTAGTTCCTGCCTGCCAAGTGGTTTCTTTGAAACACATTATCTTCTAACAGAACCCTGTTTCCAGGAGGGATGATGGATACCAGAACAATAGCAAAAGTTCACAAACCTGCAGGAATATTTTTGAAGAGGTGCTGTCATGCAAAGCTATGCTGTGGGCAGTTTGAGTAAGTCAGATACTAGGGGCTGTGTTGCTTGGAACCACGCTGAGCTCCTGAGCTCAGCCATTGCTGATCATTTCCAATGGAGTCCCACTTTCTGCTCTCACTATCTTTTCCCCTCGGACACTCGCCACCCACACTTAGCTTGCTAGTGACATCCTCTTCCTCCCCCCTCACTCATGCAGGGTTTGACCCACAGCTGGAGGCGATGAATCCATCAGCCTGCCCACCCTGGATGGTTAAGGGAGCTGTGATGCTACATGTGTCATGGCTGCACTATGCACGTAAGTATGTGGCTGCCCAACCATTTAAGCTCTGATGCCTTTGAATTGTTTCTGCTACATGGTGTTCCCTTCTCTGCTTTTTTCATCCTTCTGTTTGTCATAGGAAGGAGAGGTTGTGTTATTATCTTGTGTTATTTATATACAAGTGTTTATTTTGCCTATCCAGGCAGAGGGGATAAAATGACAAAGGAACTGAGAAACCTTCAACAGACCCTTACCTTCTTTCTCAGCGTTTTCCCCCCACCCTCCTTTTTTAGGACGGGGGAAATAAAAAGCCAACAGGACAATCTTCCCTGTTTGCATTGGCTTTGCACACCTCTAGAGACACATTACCTTACACTGTTGCAGAGCTGTAAAGCAACCGGAATCAAATTGATTTGATTGATTCAAGAGAAATTTATATTTTAGCATGTATAGAGTGTTTCTCCTTTTTGCTTCTTTGCTGTCAGGGAATTATGAGCAGGAATCATTTCTGTTTGTGATCTAGTTTACCAGTATCACAGATGCAGCATCTTTGCCAATACTACATTGCCTCATTTCTCTCATTTGGAAATTGGATTACATTGAACTGTAGCCATCATAGTGGGCTTTAAGTCCCTCACTCTTCAGCCTCCCTTGCATTTGCTGATGACAGAAATATTCCAGTGTCAGTCTCTTCAAACACTGCATTGATAGTCTGCCAGAATATTGCAAAAGTTTAAAGCCAAGGGTGACAGTTTCCTCTCAAAACTAAGAACAAAGAAATTATGTGGTTAGAAAACTTGACCCACACAATATTAATCTTATATTTCAGCTAGAGGCTTGATTTTTATTTTTCACTTTTGACATCAGTGAGGATGAAGTACAGAAATAGGTATGTTTGTTTAACAAATCAGTGAGGCCGGTAAGCCAGAACAGGCAAGAAAAGATAGCAGGGAAATGAGCAGAAACAAATTAAAAAATCAGTCGCAGCTGGCTACATAGGGACACCAAGGAATGGATTTGCTCCATCACTGGTACAGTGCATCTGCCAGCCTGTGTTTTAGGATGCTCTCAGTTCAGTGCAGAATTATTTCTTTTCCTTTATTTCTTTCTTCGACTCATAGAAAATTTACTTTTAATGACTAGAGGCACTGGGCAAGACAGGAGCCCTATCTGAGATACCATGCATTGTACGTAGCACAGAGAAAATCACTGCCTGAAATAATTTTACAGTCTGAATAGGTGGGGTTTTTTAATAAAAACAGTTTCAATGTGAAATTTGTCCATGTTGCAGAGAGATGTGTACAGAAGTATCAATGGCAGAAGATACCTTTTTTAAAAAAGAACGAAAAGGGTGTAAATGTAAGAAGAGTACTGTGAACTTGACCAAGTTCACAAATTACTATATTAATAGAATTGGTAGATTTCCAAACCTTGAATTGTGTAAGTTCTATCCATCTCTGAATCAGTTCATTGCAAAACAGTTTGGTGCCCGAGGCTTTACACTGTTGGTTTAATGCTTGACAAAATTCATTGGCAGATCTGAGAGCTATTAGCAGCTCTCTGTTAATTGCTACCTTTCATTCTTACTTGTTAAAAACCAGCTGCAGTGACTACAGTAAAAAACAAAACAAAACAAAAAAACCAACAACAAACAAAACCACTCCAAACCCAGTAACAACATGGGTAGGTAATCACACACATCAAATGCTGCAGTGACACCAAGTGGTGAAACGCTAGCTGCCACGCTATACGTGCAAGGTTGGGTCTTAGTTTGACACTTCTCGTTTCCTTCTTATTTTGCCGTTCCTTCCTCCACCATGCAACTCAGTATCAGTATCAGTGTTCAAATATATTTCCCAGAATAGCATATAGATTTTTATACAGAAACCTATATAAAACTCTAGCTGTCTTCCAAAAAAAAGTTCTTTTTTTTTTTTTTCCAGTGAAAGAGGAAAAAGGGGTAAGGATTTGTATCCCCCAATAGGTCCCTTTGTTCCTGCTTGTACCAATGTCAGACAATGGTGACACAATTCACTGAGACTATGTCTCTAAATTAAATTGCTGAGGACTTAAAAAAAAAAAAAATTAAAAATAATTGAGAAATCTCTCTTCTCCCACAAACAATTTAAAGGTGATCAAATTGGGTTGGACGAGAAAAAGCAATCTTGCTGCACCATTCTGCACCAGAGAACATCCTGTTTGGCGAGGCTTAACCAAAATGTTGCAAATTGCAGTGCTATGTTACTATGACAACTTGTATCTCTGTGACAAACTACCCAGACTTGGAGGAGCCACGATAACCGAAGAAGCAGAAAGGCGCGAAAATCAACCTATAAAGGGGGCTGTTTAGCTTGTTTGAATTCGCGAGCCTTTGGTGGAGCTGCGGCTCCCCGGCTGCCCAGCGCTGCTTTTGCTTTCCTATCTTAATAAATACAGATTGAATTTACTTTGGACTCTATTTGTCTCAATTCAACTATAACAAAGGCATACATCCTTTTGTAACAGAAAGGACAACAAAGGCATCTGTAATCTGCCTTAATCACTCCTGTGCTCTTAGGTCTACTTTAGTTCATCCACCTAGAGCCATCTTTTTTTCTCATTCATATTTAGAATTGGTGCCATTAAAACATCAGTACTGGGAAGGGGAGAAAAA
Source organism: Grus americana (assembly GCF_028858705.1). Classification (NCBI taxonomy): domain Eukaryota; kingdom Metazoa; phylum Chordata; class Aves; order Gruiformes; family Gruidae; genus Grus; species Grus americana. The sequence goes on from NC_072891.1 coordinate 78,941,948, forward strand.
AGTTTGCGCTTGGTACTCTTAGTATAATTATAATATTTAATTAGATGATGCTACTGTTTCTCCTGTCATTATTATTGCACCTCCGTAACTGTTTACCCACATATGTCTCAGTATCCTGTGATATATACATTCCTTAGCTGCCATTATAATAGCTATATGTCATGCATGATGTAGCCTAATAAAGAATTATTCTGACTTGTAGGGTTTACATTGGAATGATCCGGGAATGTATTCCCAATTAAGAAAAAGACTCTGCCACACATTTTAACTCTAAAAATGCACTTACTTAAAGTACAGACTTGATATTACTCAGATGCTAATTCAGAAGAGCAATTAGGAGTCATTAAATCAATACTTTAGAAATCTGTTACTGTAAAAAAAAAAAAGTCAGTCATTATAAACACATTGGTATATTAATTCATTAACTATCTAGAGAATAAGGGAAGAAATTCCTCTATTACTGCACAAGGAGCACAAGAACTGCAAGTCCAGTGGCATGGAATTACTAGCCCAAAGGATTTAACCTATTAAATTAAGTTATAGGCAATGCTGATATGTATGTATATAAATTACCATCAGAAGTCTTGATTTCTTTTATTGATATGGAAAATATTCAGGGTGAAAATGGAGGATCCTATATTTTTGCTGCCAGAGGAGTTTTTTTACTGGGAAATAGTCAGCCATTTCGCACAGATAACAGAAAAAAAAAAAAAAAAGCAAAGCACAGGTCCTGTCTTTCCTTTCTATATTTAATGGGAAAATTGAGTTGTAGTTTTGTCAAGTTCCTATTGCTCTTGCCATATGAATGAAGAAGAATCTGAATGACAAAAAGACAACAACTTCAACAAAACTCTGTGGCTTACTGTTAATCTTCACTTTCCTTGCCTGGGGAGTGTCCCATATTTCTCCTGCATGTTAATAAGGTGGCAGATAGCCAGGCAAAGGTCTGAGCTGGGGCTTATGAGATTGACCTACCAGATATTGCAGGTCTAGAAAGAGTCATTTTAGCATTCTGAATAATGGATAATTTCTATTCTGGCCCAAAGATTAAAGGTATTAGAGTACAGTCTAGGCAGTGTGAAGATGCACTTTATTTCTTTTCCCTCTCCTCTCCTCTCCTCTCCTCTCCTCTCCTCTCCTCTCCTCTCCTCTCCTCTCCTCTCCTCTCCTCTCCTCTTGTCTCCTCTCCCCCTTTCTTTCTCCATCTCTCTCTGTCCCTCCTTCCCTCCTTTATTTCCTTCCTTCTTTCCTTATTTCCTTCTTTCCATAACCAAAGATGATCATTTAAATACTTGGTTTTCCCAAGGCTTTAGTGTCTGACTGCAGCAGATTAGGTAACCCAGTTAAACGAGAGATGATGAGAAAGAAAAAGTGTGTTTTGAAAATACTACACTTTTAAAGTGTAGAGATTCTGAAACTAGAAGTGTGGAAGGGAAACATTTGTTGGATTTGACAGCAGAGCCACGTTGCAGAGAGCTTCTCTGCGTTGACTGGATGAATTTAGATGAAGGAGCAAGATTTCACAGCTGAGCAGTTCCCTGTGCTTCATGGTAACAGCTTCCACAGTGCTGCGAGCACACGGGGTGTGCAATGCAGTTAGATTTAGCTCAGTTTGGAAAGATTCAGCAATAAGGTCTCCTTATCCTACTTTTCTGTTAGGTAAAAACATTTCCTTTTCCTAAAGAAAGGAAATACAAAGAGACCATCACTCTCATGTTAAGATTGTCAGTCCACCTGGCTGACAGAGTATTTTATTCTTCAAGTTTCTAAAAGTGATGCTGATCACCTCATTATGCCACATATAACACACTGAGACAAAGTAGAGTTTGGGTTTTTGGAATCTTACTGCACTTCTCAACTTTGGAGTTGAAAGATCTAGATGTATGGAATACTCAGATTTTTAAGGTAAGAAATTCTATAAAATAATTTGAAAGCATAAAGCACTAATAACAGAAAAATGCAGAATTGTAAGTGTCATTTTTCAATATAAAATTAGTTTTCTAAGGGGTCAGATTTTGCTATTGGTTATGAAAGGCTGGCTAGAGAATCTTACATTGAGACATTTTAGAGCAATGACGCTCTGTCTACTCTAAGAAGGAAGGAAAAAGCAATGCTGCGTGACCTGTTCCTGTAGATCCCATCAGAACATGGACCTCCTTTGGGATGCAAGTTGAAATGTCTTTTTTCCAGACTAACTATCTTTATGTACAGGAATAACTAGAGTACTTGGATTAAGATATGCACTTAAGTGCCTTGCAAAGTTAAGAAGTAACGTGCTTGATGGAATATTTACAAAGCTGCGAATCTTCTAACATTAAATATTTGCATTTTGAGGTTTAAATGAAGAGAAAGTAATGAACATAAGGATTAGGTTTTCATGAGTATAAAATATGAAAAGGAAACTGCATTAATTTTTAGGCTTAGCATAAAAATGGTATCAACCTCCGGAACCTTCCTAGTTTAGGCAGTCAGGACACCTCCTGGCAATTGTATCCTACAAGTTGATGAAGTTTCTAATTCCCCAAACCTTTCTTACATGGATCTAGCTTTACCTCATTGCTTTTCCAATGCAAGTTGCAACTGGGAAAAGCAATCCTTTCCATGTTGGCAACCATCACTTTTGCATTATGACTGAATTTGGGTATATCTGCTTCTTATTAAATGGAAGAAGTTTGACTTGCATGAGGTGTTAAGCAAACAGGAAAAAAGAGTTCTAAATTCATTATGGCTCCAAGACCAAATTCTGCACCTGTACTTGAGTCACACCATAATAAATGCCATTAGCAGTAGATTTGAGTTCTGGAAGCTGGAATTCAGCTGAAGAATATCTACAGCATATATTAAAACAATTCTTAACAAAACTTGCAAATATACATGTGAATACATACATACATACACACACATCCTTAAGCACCAAGTGCATTTCTGAATGTGAAAGGGCTACAAAGCATAATAGCTTGAAGCCATGGCAAAACTGCAGCTTACAGATGGAGTGATTTCCTGAACAGCTCCCAAACACTGGCAAGAACAAATCCAGCTGCCCTCTCAGAGGTCCATGGCTCAGACACTCCTCAGCCCAGCCTCAGAAATACAGCAGAACAACAACGGAAGGCTCAGGAGCTCCAAGCTGGAACTGTCTCTCCCCAGGTTATGAGTGCCTTAACTCAGCCGTATCATAGCAGTACTGCACACTCATGCTGGATAGTGCCATGGCAATGATAATAAAAAAAAAGAAGGAATTACAGAACCTTTTCCAACGTTAGCCTCACTAATCCACAGAAGCTTGGCATTCAATAAATCAATTTTTCTGATTCGTAAACTAATAATATTTCAGTACAAGCTCATGAGTAGGTCTGTCTGGCTGAAGTTTCACTATAGTCAAAGAAGCTTTGATTAGAGACCATCTTAAAATTATCAAAGTTTAACAAAAAATATATTAGTATTTTCTCTGAGTGCACAGACAGACTGCTATTCTCCACTCAAGGAAGTTCTAGAAGTTGTTTCAGATAATGCCATGTTGAATTTTAAATCTGTTTCTCGATATTCTTCTTGGAAAATATTAAATGTGTTTTAATCAGTTTATAAAATTGCTAGTTTTTAAGATAAAATTTAGAGTTTGTTATCTTGTACATTATCATGAAATTAGGGCATTTTGCTTTAAAATCCTAGTAGAGAAGATAGAGTCATAGAAGACACTGCATATGCTAGTTTTTGCTACAGATGTCCTTATCTAACTTAGGAAAAGTTGTATTTCACAGTTCACTGCAAGGAATACTTTTCACATTTTCCTCAAGGTCTGAGACCTTACCACAGAACATATGCCATGAGGTGAGAACAAATTGACTACAGAGCTTTTCAATTTTTTTAACTATTGCTAGCTAGACTATATAAAATTTTAACACCTTTATAAATATACAGTGCCTTCTGAGAGAGGGGAGATGCTGTATTTTGTGAGCCTTCTGTGGAGATGCCCAATTATTCCTGAAATATGTGCCTGTACTGTTAGCAATTTCACACCAGCACAACTCGGCAGCACTGCTCCTGGTGTAAAACAACACAACAGCAAAACCCCTACGTCAGTCATAGAGCAATAGCAGACCATGGAAAGCAGGCATCTTGCAATGAGTCGTAGCCAGTGATAGCACTGCATGATGGAGTAAACATTACAGCAAATATAGAGCAAATACTATAACTTTGCGCATGTGCACCTCAATATTATTATATTCTTGTCCTTGCAGAGGTAATTGACAAAGTTACGGAGTTAAGCTGTGAAGAAGCCCATGGCCGTTCTTTGAAATGGGTAAAGAAAACAGATACAATGTGCACAACTTCAGAAGATCTGTGTCACCTCAGGTGATACACTAAAGTGAGGAGGACAAAAAGAAAATGCAGAATGAGAGACTAATTATCCAGCTAGAACAGAAAATAATGCATATTACAGCCACACTTTAGTAATCTGAAATCATTTTTGTTTGTCTGGAGGGGACAGCAATGACTGAACTCACAGCAAGACTAACTACATCCATGGAGTCACATGGATTTAACAGCTAAAAGATTTGTCCAAGAAGCACATCCATTGTAATCTGTAGGTGGAATGTGGAGGCGTGTAATTTGTCATTTTCTTAACAAAAGGGAACTTACGTATCTGTTATCAGACTGTCTGTGTAAGTTAGTGGTCAGTGTAGTGGTGAAGGGAGAGCTTAGAGAAACCATTTTGAAAGTATCAGGTGTCCAGGCAGGTTTGGGCGCAGCAGCTTGCAGAAATGAGAAAGTATAAGACGCGAATGAGCCAGAGCGTTAACAGCTCTCAGAATTGAGTACAGGTCCAATAAATGCGCCTAACAGAAGAAAGACTGTCTTTTATCAATCAGTAAAGAGCAACTGAGGGCCCTTCTTCAAAGACTTAGTCTATGCACTTAGATGCAGAAGGAGTTATCCACAAAAGTACTTTCTGATGAATATTTTTAGACAGTTGCTACAGGTCAAGTATGGAGGAGCTTATTCTCACACCAGGACACACAATTACTCTATGCAGTGATTGAAAAAGATAACCTTTGCCTCTAGAAATTGTGATCAAACCCAGAGCAGCTGCTGTACAGCCAGTCTGGTAATGTGACAAATGCAAAGGGCTAAGGTATTTGTCATCATATATACATTTTTTTAGCTTGAACAGTACATCTGAAAGAGACAATAAATGGAGATGAACAGCACTCTATAAATAGAACTGCTGCTCAAACCTTATACAGTAGACCAAAAATAATGAAAAAGTACCTGTTAGCCTTACCATTCTAATGTAAGGGAAAGGATTGGACCTTTTGCATAACAAATGAGGAAGACAATGACACAACTGAGACAAAAAAAAAAAATCTGTTATGAATGTCTTCACATTTATAAACTAAAACAGGTTCTGCAACGCAGGTTTTAATACAGGCATTCCATAATGAAAATTTCTGCTACAGAAAAGTTTCTATTGTTATAATGTTATGAAATGATCATTAAATGACATGCAGGCTCTTCTGGGAGCAAAATGTATATGTTGAGCTCTCTTTGACAGAAAACAGAAGAAAAAGTATAGAAGCACTTTGGAGTTTTCCAAAATATTCTCAGGCAATATCACATGGAGATTCTGTTTAAAATTGGGAACATATTAATTATTCAGATTAATAAGAAATATTCTCAGCATTTGACTTCATAGCTTAAAAACCTACACAAGCAGTTAAAGTATATTATTACAACCATGTAGTTTGGCTGTAAAATATCTGACTAAAATGAAAATGCTCTCCTCTGATGCAAAATAGTTTATACTGTCTGTAAAGGAAGAAATTAAATGAAATCTCCAGTACTTACATCCAGGTTCTGTACAAAGCAGCCCTACATAAATAATCAGTTTACATAAATGAAATTTTTTATCATGTGTCTCAGTCATCTGTCAAATATCCACTAGGAAATATCAGTAAAGCTGCTTAGAGGTGCAAAGGGTCAAAACCAAGGTTTAATATAAGGAATAACGTTTAAATCCCATTGTTGCAATAACAGAGATAGCATAGGTGTGTAAATATTTCAATAAAACAGATTTTTGTTTAAAAAATAGAAGAATACAGATTGCACAGAGAACCTGCTATCAACATATGTGTTACTCCTTCTATTTCAAACTAGTAAAAGAACCCCATGATGTGAAAATCCAAGGTCTAGTAAGAAATAGATAGAAGAGTGCAAGGCTCTTGTCTTGTTTCAGGTGATGGTACTGCAGAAGACACAGATATCTTCTGTTCTGTTTTGGATTCAGCAGTGAGTTTTCTTGCCTGATAGATACAAAAATTAGAATACAAACATGGACCTTAGCAAGATTTTTCATGCTTTGAAAATTCTTTTTATTTTTTAATTTTTCTGCTACTTTTTTTCAGGGCATAACCTGCAAGGAAGGGATATGAAATGGCCTGGAATCATTTGCAAACTTTTTCTCAACTTGAACCACAATAGGTGTTTTTATCAAATCTCACAGCAATTGTAGACTGAATGTGCCAAGTCTATATCCCTAAAAAAGCAATGACAATGAAGAATCAGCCAGGAAATCAATAGAAAATAACTGGTAACAGACATGAAACTGACTCCACCTAGCTCCTTTCTCTACAAATACCATCTCTCCAGGCACATGCCTAAGGCAAATGATCAAGAACAAATTTGAAGATGGTGCTAAAAGAATTAATCTAGTATGGTAGCAGATTTAAGGAGTTATTTTGAGAAAACTCCTGCCAAAAGCAATTGAACTAGAATATGACTAGATAGTGAGCACTAAAAACATTTCATAGCAGTAACAGACTGAAGTTCACAGAGATGTTTCTGTCCTAAGGAAGAATGGAAGAAAAAATGAGAAATGATGAAAAGGCAAATAGTGCAACATAGCATCCCAGTAGGATTACAGTTATTGCCAAAATATATGACTGATAACCTTACCTATGTGTGGCAACACATCTATGAAACATAGTATTTTATTTACAGCAAGGCAAAGAACTGCCTTTCTTAACTGTTTGAACACTTTTTATTTATCTAATAAATCAAATATCCAGTAAATATGTGATGAAAAAATATACTTACTTTCTGGGAAGACACTGTCATTCAGAATACAGCTGTCAGGACTGTGCCATCAGTCAGGCAAGACTACAGTGGAACATTTTCTGGTGAGCATACCTTTTTCTGCCTTGAGGCCAGTTTAGGAACATACCTTCTTACCTAGTTCTCACATCCATTAATTACTTCTTCACATGACCATTTTCACAGGACAAAATGTGTGCATGCAAGAAGTTCCTAGGAAAAATGCTACTTGCTTCAAAAGAAATATTGTCCCTCAAAAATACAGTATTCTTAAAAAATAAATCAAACCACAATAGAAACTATCCCTAAAGCTTCAGTGAAAACTTGAAAAAGGCTAAAACAGCAGTTATTGAAAGAATCCTTTAAAAAAAAATAAAAAATAATTACTTGTTTTCAATGCAGAGCATACAACTGAATAGGGTGTCCACAGGCAAATCAGCACAGATAGACACCTTATTGCTGGTATCATTAAAAAGTGATACCTACACACCATGTCCTTCACATCAGCAGAAGAACAAACTGGTTGTGGCACCAGATGCTTCTGTGGATCTCAGACTATGCCTGTGAAAAAAAAAAAAAGAGTTCTCAACAGCTAGCATTTTGGCCTTGATGGCAAGCAGTCTTCTGTTTTCTTGGGGCAATCTGTTTAGCTGGTACTTTATTTCCTTAAAAGCAGGCACGTACTTCCAGCTAGGAACAGCATAGAACAGGTAACATAAAACATGTCAATTGCAACAGACTTTGGGTGAAATGGTCATGGTATCTTTTCCATATCTGTTCTCATGGGACACTTTTCTATGAAGGCAAATTATTTTTGAAAAGTGCTTGTTAATGCATCACAGCTGTCTGTTTTGAAATGAGACACTGTAGTGCTAAGAAAAATCTCAAGAACTGTTTTGAGAGTTTGGGCCAGAGCCCTCATTAGCATGAAACACACGAAACACACTAGTACAGAGTACAAAAAGGATATTTACCACCTTTTCATCCAACAGTAACGGCAGAGTGTGGTTTAAATGCAAACTTCTCAGAAAACAGCGCTGCCGCTGTAACTAAAATGATTGTTGATTAGCTAAATTAGATGTACTCTGGAAAAAATTATCTTTAGCAAACCTAGAAAAAGGTCTTTGGGGGGGTGTTGTTTGTTTGTTTTTAATTCTGGATAGAACTGAAGAAGGTGAGAAGAAAGGAACTAAAGATTTCAGAAGATGAAAAAGATCTGAAAACAATTCAATTCGCAGCCAGGCCTTCCCCCGATTGCTAGGAGTTAGTTACAATCACCTCGCTTGAAATACCATTTTTCAAACACACTGTATGGTAGCATCTTCCAACTAGAGAATTATTTTTAAAACACTCTACCTGGAAGAAAATAACCATGTCCTCTGAGATTCTTTAACTGTGCACTTGACATCCTTTCAGGTGCCAGAACCATGCATGAGACCCGAGTCTCCAGCAGGACTTAGGAGACAGAGAAATGGGTAAACCTTCTTTCATTCAGCTAATCTGTACCCATGAGGGAGACAAATAGCTTTTGGTGTGCACTCTGCTGTTTCTGCTTTCCTTTTCACGATGCGGTGTGCTGCTGGGACATCTCTGAAGGTCACTTCCTCATGAAAATCCAGTCTGTTATGCCTGAATGATTGTTACAAAGCCAGAGCTGGGTTTTGCTGGCAGTTTCATTCTCTCTTCACTACAGAGAGGTGCAGGAGGAAAATTTGACTGACCTAAGGAATTCCTCCAGGCAGCTCCTGCTGTGACTAGAAGAATTTTAAAAGTTTTATTTGATATTGTAGGTGGATAATCTGACCTTTTAAGATACCCTCTTAGATGGTTCTTTCTGCAAAACTGATCTGCTTATACACGGAAAAGATACTTGCAAACAGGCACTAGAAGCTGGTACTGCAGAGGCAAAAAGTGTCTCATAGGATGATCCATCAAACACAGATAAGTTAGCAAGGTGCTTTGTACATACTTTAAGACAGTAAATAATAAGGGATCATGCATGTGCTGGAGTGGTCACGCAGGGCCGTGGGCCATCTGGATTATTAGGACTGAGATGAATGAGTTCATGGAGACTCATTAGCTACAGCTGAAGACTTCATTGCTAGGACCTTGACAACAGAGACTCCTTTTACCACCTAGCAGTGACCAATCCCTGCTTGAGACATCTGCTTTCCCATGTAGGTGTTACCTAACTGACAGATTACACAATGGTTTGTATTTAATACTTGGGAGAGAAGTTATGCAGCAGCAATGCCCACAAGCATATCTCTACAGCCATATTTTGGCACAAGGAATCTAGAAAGATCATGAAGATGAGGAAATATCCGTCAAATACAGTAATCACTGTTTGTTATGATCCACTGCTTGAATTCTCTCTATATATTGCCTACCCTTGTAGGGGTACATTTGAATGTTTGTTTTCTTTGTGGAAGTTTTAGATCTATTGGACAGCTAGAGTTGTAGTTTCCAGGTTTTATTCTTCCCTTTTTTTTGTTAATAGGAATCACATCATGCCTAGGACTTTTCTACTTGTTGTACTTAGAAAAAAGAAAAGAAAAATATAAATTTGAACAAAGCAAATTACGACCTTGCTGCTTATGTTCATATATTCAAGTGGTGGTTTTAAAATATGGGTTAGGAACAAATTTTTCAAGGCACAAGTAAAAGATGATCATGAGGAGTCAGAGAAATTACTCTTGCATCTCTAAGACTCTGCAGACTAAAAATCTTGCAAATGAAAAACAGTTGTTCACCTTTAAACTGATGTGAAAATCACAGAATCCCATTCCAGTTGTATTCTGAAACCCCAGATCTCTTTTCTATTGCAAGTCTCTGCTTAACTTTTAGAAGAATTCTGGGATATCCTGCAGGTATTCCCAGAGAAGTTTTCCGGGCAAAGAACTACGTACCGGCAGGCTTCACTGAGCTGAAGGTCAGCCTTCTTTCAAGGTAATGACTGCCAAACACCACCAATTTCTGACTAGCTGAAAGGAAGAACCATAGCACTTCATCATGCCAAAGACTTAATCTTTTCAGCTGCTGTAGTCAGCAAATTATGGGAGTATTTGAAATGCTGTTTAATATCATGTCCCTGCAGGTGCTTGATTGGATTTACCTAAATCTTCCAATGCATAATTATGTCATTTGTGAGGGAATAAGTGAGTTGAAAGAGTCAATAATACACAGGATCTCATGACACTATAATAAAAGAGATTTAAGGTTTTGGGGTACAGCCCATGGACTTGGTTTTTGTAGCAAATGGGGGAGTAAGTTTGCAAGTTCTGTATATTATTATCCATGGTACAAGAGCTATGAGCAGAAGATGGTGTTCTGAAATCCAAGTAAGGATAGGTGGTTATAAGAAACTCACAATATTTTTCATCCCTTTAGCTGACTACTTACAGACATCTTTATTGAAAGCCTCCTCCTGCTATGATACAAAACAGAAGTCAAAGGAGCTTGAGGGGAGCTGAAGATCTTCAAAAGAAATACACACAGAGATTATTAAAACTCTTGAAAAAAAAAAATCTCTGAGGAGGAATAATTTCTTCCCTCATTAAAAAAAAAAAAAAAATCTTCATTGGAAAAAGGAAATAGGAGATCAGTTTTCACATGATGCTGAAAAAAAGTTCTGCCAAGGTAAACGATTGACTAACAATTGAGCTGTTAAATGTGAGTGAGACCAAACCTACAATTACCATTAATTTTCATTCATTCATTAAAGCAAAATATGACCCTTTGTCTTAAGAGTAACCCTACTCTTAAGTAGTAACTTCTCAGATTTTTGAGGCATAACGAATGCACTGTGCTGTGGCACTTTCCCCAGGACAAATCATGACTGTTACATAGTTTCAAACTGGATTTCAGATTAATACAGTTCATCCAAGAAACTACAACTCTTCTGGTCACTGTGCATGCAACAATCAGTAGCTCTATTAGAAAGTCATTAAGGAAATTTATAACAGCTACTGAACAGAATCTGTTTTAGTTGCTTTCACCTTCCAAAAGTACATCATTGAATGTTTTTACTAGCATGAGCACGTGTTCTGGAATAGCAAGCTTGAAACAAAGGTTGCAGAAAACGAATTCTGCACGCCCAACAGATACTTCAGTGGAAACCAGATGATGCTCTACTCATTCAATTAGGAACAAGGAGAACTCTGTATGATACCTGTCCCGTCAAAAGACAGCCTTCTTTGTCCAACCTTACACGTTTTTTACAATTTTTTTTTTTTTTTTTGGACAGATTATTTCCTTTGCACAGTTTTACAACCATAGTGGTATAGACATGGCAGGTCAAGATAAGGGGATTACGTGCATCATTTTAAACAAGGTTTGTGAAATAGTCTAGCTTTAAAAAAAAAAAAATCCTTAAAAATACCACTGGGCAGGATTCCCCTTCTTTCAGATTTGAAGTGGAAAATTTGTAATGTGGAACCACAGTCAAGGAACAAGGACCAATGTTTGTTTTCTTTGGCAGTGGAAAGAGATTAAAGCATTTCTTCCTCTAGTTTCTCCTTTTGTTGTGTGCTGAAGGTCACTAACCTCTCTCTTGTGCCAGTATTGCCATTTCTAAATCTGCACTGAATTGCCCCCAGTAAAAGCAATGTATTTTGTTTTAGCCTTGCACTCCATTTTACACCTCAGCCCAACTGGGACCTGCACCACCATGGCTTGGGAATGGTGGAAGGGCAACTTGTGCCTGGCAAAAGCTATGGTTTTCTAAATGGCCCAGGGTATGATTGACTAAACCTGGTTTATCTGTGTGCAGCCATGGGCTTTCCAGTGCTGACGCAAGAACAGGTTCACAAATATATCGCTGCAGGTAGGACGAAGGGCTCCCTCTGGAGCAGCAGGACTGCAAACCATGTCCCAGCCTGGGGATGCTCTAGACTGCATCTTCCATGTCATGCTGCTTAACATCACGCCAACATCAAACTCCACAGCACCCGTTAGACAGGGACATTCCAGGGATGTTCCAAAACATGACCCACTACAGTCATTGCTGTAATCTCTTTCTACCTTCTTCCTACCTTTTTCCCCTGCAATTCCAACCATCAATTAGAAACTTCAGATGGAGCCATGTAAGCCAAGAATCTTCAAAGCCTTACGTAAAAGAAAGAAAAAAATCTGTTGCCAACATACAAACGCTTCCGTCAAGACAAGGAGTATAATTACTTATATTTTGATAGCTGCTTGATGACAGCTAGCAAACTTAACAAAGGTAGCACTACTACCAACAACTGGCCTAGTGGAACGAGCACAGATGTCTCCCTACTTATTTGATCTGACTTCACAATTACTATAAGAGGACAGGTACCCCGAAACAGTCTAACTTATCTTTTCATATCTCCCATAATTCAGTGATGTTAAACCTCTACTCATGGCATACCTATCCCAAATTCCTATGCATGAGCACATCTCTCCATGTTACACCTGAAGTACTCCTTATTCCATAGCCAGAATACTGTGCACACACTTTCAGCACAGGCATTATATTTTGACTCTAAAAAAGAGTTAAACCCAATGTCTTCTTTCTGAAAATACACTGAGTTTTGCTTTGAAATGGCTTTGCTTTCAAATCAGCAAAAGAAAATAAAAAGGTTGATACTGAAAATAAATGAAACGAAAACAGCTGAAAGGCTTGCTAGGCTCTTGATGCAAAAATATTGGAAGAATGTTTCAGGTGAAATGCCAGTCTCTTTTATACCTCAAATGCAGAGACTGCACACTTCTAGCACTTTGATCAACACAGCAGAGTTGATTCTCAAGAGTAAATAGTCAACTCTGTTGCGCTTTTCTTGCAGTATGCAATATTTGACGATGAAGTTGTCCATTACCACCCTACTGGTAGATTTTTCTTTACTGAATGAAAATGGCTGCTCTTCTTTACCTTTTATTTTAAATGTGTTAAAAGAACAAGATTTTTTAAAACAGCTTTTTTCCTCCTTGCTGAAAAGGTGTTTTTCTTGGTTCCTATTAGAAAGCAATGTGGTTTCTAAAATTTGCTCACTTATAAACTGAACAACATAATAGATCCCTCTGCTGTTAAACTCCTGGGGCCCCATTCATCTCTGTCATGTACACTCCTGCCAGATATATGATTCTCATTCAGCAGTATTGTATTAGTTTCTTTTTGCAACAACTCATCTTTATTTCACTCTCCTGGGATATGGTTATCTACTTCACATATAATTTCAGTCAACTCCAGCCTTTGTATCAATAGGAAATGAAGGATATTGCTTTATAAAGTGGTTTTCCAAGATTTAATAGTGGCTGGAGCCAAAGCTATTAATGGCTCTTTCAATAATATTGTTCAATAACCATAAATCCACGCTGAAACAATTTTATTTGTTTGGAACATCGAGACACAATCAGGATTCAGGATTAAGTCCCCACGGGACCTTGCTTATTTGCTAGAACATTTAGTCTCTGCTCAGAAGAACAAAAGAAAATTTGGCACTGAGTCATGCTTTGTAGGGATTAATTGTACACAGTATTTCTCTGTGCTAAAGGGTGCAGAGGTCCCTCTTTAAACCCACACAAATGGAGGATGTCCATTACCGCACATCAGTGTTTAACAATCTCTCGGTGGACAAACACGGAAACTTGTTCATGAAGACTTTTTTGGGTTGTTATTGGCAGGGGTATTTCTCGCTGCTTGAGCAAGGGCCTGTGAAAAGTATGTCATATGTATTACTTTTCATTTGGAACTGAAATTTGTTTTGCTCTGAAGAGGTGTAAAGGTCTAAAGATGAGACAGTACCTGGAATTTCAGAGTACCTAGATATTCCCTAGTTTCTATGGGAACTAAGGCCACATGTACTTCAGGCGATGCATTTCATGCTCTAAAACAACTCTGCCCCAAGGTGTTGTGATATTCTTGAGTTCTTTACACGTATGTATCCCAGAAAATACCCCCATTAGCTTCACTATTGTGGTTGCATTTTCTCTCCTTTTCTCTCCTGTCCCATCTGCCCTGAAAACATAGAATCATAGAAAGGTTTGGGTTGGAAGGGACCTCTAAAGATTGTCTAGTCCAACCCCCTGCCTTGGGCAGGGACACATTGCACTAGATCAGGTTGCTCAAAGCCCCATCCAGCCTGGCCTTGAACACTTCCAATGATGGGGCATCCACAGCTTCTCTGGGCAACATGCTCCCGTGTCTCACTGGAGTAGAGGGGCAGAAGCACCTCCCTCGACCTGCTGGCCATGTTTCTTTGGATGCAGCCCAAAGGCTGCATCCATGGAGGAAGATGAAAAAGTTTTAAGAATTTGCTGCTTGCCAAAAAGCAACCAAATTAAAGCCCTTTCAAAAGGACAGGTCAAAATTTGAAGACTGAGGGAATAGTTTTGGAGAGGGAAGAACAGATTAATGTGCTTGGGGATCCACTCTTTATTTTGATTCCAGTGCGTAAAGAAAATAAATGTTCCTCTTCATAGCTAAATGCATTCCTGAAAGGCTGATCCAAAAGAAACATATTCTGAAAAATTTCTGTCTCTCCTTATCCGCCTAAAATTTCTTTATTTCTTCCTTCGTTCTCATGCAACTTCTCTAAACTGGAAGGCAGAGGGGAGGGGAGACTTGTTCATTCATCTCAGCTGATGACGGACAGTCTGATAGTGGAAAGCAAATCAGTTAATCAGATGGAATCTCAACTAAGAGTCAAATGCACACCTGCACAACTCTGCAGTTTTCTGAGTTGCAGCAGATCTGCCCTGGACTAAGGCAACTGACGATTAAAATTGTGTCATCTCTACCAATGGAAAATCACCGAGCTGCTGCCATTGATGCCTTTGTGGTGTCATTTGCGTTGTGAAGTGAAATGAAAAGGAGGTGGTGCCAAGGTGAGATGGTAGTTCAAACGCTGTCCAGTGCTGTCTGGGCTTGAACAACTCCCTCATCCTTTGGTTATAAAAGCTTTGTAAAATTGCTTAACATAGCTCACAGTAGAGTAACTCAACATGGTACGAAGTGTTCTCCCAGCCAGGATGGCAGTTCTGCCTCCGAGGCAGTAATGGGGATGATTTCAGGCAGCTTTGCATGGGGCTCAGCTCTGGTTCTGCTTCACTTGAAACGTTTTGTTTCCAGTGGTGTTCCTGGAAATGCTGCCAGGCCATCTGTTTACCGCGTGCTGGTCCACAGGCATTTCTCCCTTCCTTGGACCACGGAGCTCTACTGTGTGCGATTGCCACGTGAGCCTTGACGTCAGTAGTCCTTACTCAGGTACTTCGGCATTGATGTTTTTCAGGCGGACTGATGTTATCGAGTTGCATTGAGGCTTCAGGACTGTGCCTGCCTCTTTATTGTCGTTTTGACTCACCCTGTGGAAACCAAGGGTTGTGTCTCAAATAGCTAATTACCGCGGCATGGAAAGCGAACGACAGACTTAGCTGGGAAGCTGATAAGTCTCCCGTGTTTCTCAGTTCCAGTTTATGAGAGTGCCTTCAGTCCCTGTCTAATTCCATTTACCTGCCGGCCAGGAGGCTTTGTCATTTGTCAGGGAGAGCTGCTGTTCTCAACATCTGCACCTTATTAAACCTTCCTTTGCAAGAATGAAGAGTCCTCGAGCCTCAGATATTTCCTCCTCTTTATGCGGGCATGTTGAAATGGTGATCAACTAAATTCCTGCGCATTCTGCTCTAAAACAATCTTTGTGAGGTTTTTGGGGGTTTTTCTCCCTCAGATCTCCTGTTGGGAAAAAAAGTTTGTCTCCCCCCTGCTCCAAGTTGTCTTACAGAGTTTCTTTGTGTTACTTCTGGTTACTTATCATTGTTGAATATATGTTTGGTTCTTGTTGGGATAATGGACAAAACTATGGATATGGATAAATGCAAATTTGCACATGAAGCTCATTTTACTCTTTGATCTAGCAGTAGGGCAGATTTTATAAAATATGGTATGAAATGCTTTCAGATTCTTGATGTTTTGTTTCAAAAGTTTTGGGGTTTTTTTTCCTCTGCTGTTCTCTTCCCCTCCTGAAAACGGCTCTATAGGGAATTGAGGCAGTGACCGGTTTACACATACATTGATGTGTTGGGTGGCAAGGTTTTGGTAGCGGGGGGGCTACAGGGGTGGCTTCTGTGAGAAGCTGCTAGAAGCTTCCCCTGTGTCTGACAGAGCCAATGCCAGCTGGCTCCAAGACGGACCCGCCGCTGGCCAAGGCCAAGCCAATCAGCGCCTCTGTGATAACATATTTAAGAAGAAAAACACTTAGAGAGAGAGAGCTTTTGCAGCCGGAGAGAGGAGTGAGAAGATGTAAGAAACTCTGCAGACACCAAGGTCAGTGCAGATGGAGGGGGAGGAGGAGCTCCAGGTGCCGGAGCAGAGATCCCCCTGCAGCCCGTGGTGAAGACCATGGTGAGGCAGGCTGTCCCCCTGCAGCCCATGGAGGAAGGATGAGGGGGTGTAGAGATTCCACCTGCAGCCCGTGGAGGACCCCACGCCGGAGCAGGTGGAGGCACCTGAAGGAGGCTGCGGCCCGTGGGAAGCCCACGCTGGAGCAAGTTCCAGGCCGAACCGGTGGACCCGTGAAGAGGGGAGCCCACGCCAGGGCAGGTTTGCTGGCAGGACTTGTGACCCCGTGGGGGACCCCACGCTGGAGCAGTTTGCTCCTGAAGGTCTGCACCCCGTGAGAGGGACTCCATGCTGGAGCAGGGGAACAATGAGAGGAGTCCTCCCCCTGAGGATGCAGAAGCGGCAGAAACACCATGAGATGAACTGACCGTAACCCCCACTCCCTGTCCCCCTGTGCCGCTGAGGGGGGGAAGGTTGAAGCTGGGAGTGAAGTTGAGCCTGGGAAGATGGGAGGGGTGGGGGGAAGTGTTTTAAGAGTTGATTTTATTTTCTCATTCCTCTACTCTGTTTTGCCTAGTAATAAATTAGATGAATTCCCTCTCTAAGTTTGGTCTGTTTTGCTCGTGACAATTAGTGAGTGATCTCTCCCTGTCCTTATCTCGACCTACAAGCATTTCATTATGCCTTTTCTCCCCTGTTTAGTGAATGAGGGGAGTGAGAGAGTGGCTCTGGTGGGCACCTGGCCTCCAGCCAGAGTCAACCCACCACAGTTGACATAGGCATGAAATGGAACTATTCACTTTTCCCAGAAAGCGCAAGTCATTTACTTTCCTAGGTCAACTCAGGCAAAAGAGAGACAGTTAATTCTGCTCTAGCTGAAATTAATAGTACCATCTTCAGTTCAAGTATAAAAGATCTAAGCTAAGACAGCATTCGTGATCTTAACTGTGGAGCATCACCAACAGAAAGGAAGAGTCCATTGGTGTATCTCTCTGGGAAATAAGTTAGACTGCTGGTCTCCCTGGCTTGAATTAATCCCAGTGGTAGGACACACTAAAATGATCCCTACATCTTCTCCTGATTCCCCCCTTTCCCCTCCTTCATGCTCTATTGTCTGACTCTTCTGCTGCTTCTTGGGAACTCAGAGGTTGTTGTTCATGATTTATTTCCCCAGGGTGGGTGGGAAGTCTAATTTGACATGATTTCTTGGGTGTTAATAAAAACCAAACTGTGTGTTAAAATACATCTACCAGCCAAACAACGGCTAAATTGAATTTGCAAGTAGGGGTATTTAAATGCGTAGGGAAATGTAGCACGTCTGCCATTGGCCCATGTAAATGGACTGATGATTCCTCAACAAAATTACCAGTTTTCATTTTTGGGTGTACACAGAGGAAGAAATATAGCCAAGCATCTAAGTATATAGGTCATTAGAGAGTTTCAGAATAGCCATTGCAGCTCCTTTGCCTACTTAGGAAGCCCATTAAAGCATTCCCTTTGTTCCTTCAGTAGCAGAATGAGTGGGAAGAACAAGCCTCATTTGCTAGTACTTGTCCGTTGAAATGAAAAGCAGATCCGTTAAGATGATGCATGTAGACACACTTCCCCAGTTACCAGAACAAAAAGACTTCTGAGACTGATAGCTGTGGTTCATGAAGGTCCTGTTGTGCAGATTCCCACAGCCATAAATACAAAAAGAAAGGCACTCCTGAGATGAATGAGTGTATCTGGGAAAGGAGCATGGGTAGGGACCCACTGTATAGTTCTGAGAAATACAAGCCCTTTTGTTTGCACCTCTTTATTTTTAGTTTTACTTTTCTGATCTCAATTCACTAGCAACTTTGCAAGTGGGGAACGTGCGACCTGCTAACACTGCATGACCCCGACACCTGCACCTTGCTGAGAAGCCTCCTTCTGCAAGCCTGATTCTCTGCAGGCAAGATCCTCTACTCATGTGGCTAATTAGATTTGACGCCAAAAGACAACCTGTGGGAACGAAGCTGGCTTCTGTTAGCCCAGATTTAGTAGAGTCTGTAGGACTTTGGTAGGAGCACTCCAACTGAAGTTGTGCACCTGAAATCACAGACTAATCCAGGTGGGAAGGGACCTCAGGAGGTCCCTAGTCCAACCTCCTGCTCAACACAGCATCAGCTAGGATACGAGACCAAGTTGCTCAGGGCTTTGTCCGGTTGGGGCTTGGAAACTCCAGGAATGGAGAGTGCACAGCCTCTATGGGGTTGATGCACAGTAACTTCAAGTTAGAATCTGGTTAGTTACATAAAAGGTCTGACCAGCTGACTGTAAGTCTCCTGTCCGCCCATGGTGGAATGTGAGTGCTGATTTATGAACAAGGACTATGAAAATTACTTCTGTCAGACTGAGCTTTCAGACTGATTTCAAGGTTGGAGTAGTCAGAAATTTTTTAAACCCCTGCATTTAACTGCTTGCAATTGAATGTGTAACAGACAGCAATCCAGCTTTGCCTGTGAGGTGATTGATTTCAAATAGCATCCTTGGAGTTGGTACTAAAAAATAACTTGTACTAGCGGGTTTGCTTTCAAAGGTTCAGTGACAGATCAGGTTGCGTGGGTCTAACAAATTTTGACATTTTACTTAGATAAAGTGCCAATCATTTAAGGAGAGAGCTCAGGCTTTCCCTCCTGTCTAGAGCTCTTCACTGGAGTTGGGTAAAAGGAAAGCTGGCCGTGCTTGTCACTATAGCCTTCAGAGAGCGGGAAGGGGTGCTTTACACTTGTTCTACGTATCTGTATGCAAGTCAGAGTATGCAGCTGTGAAGAGAACTGTGCCATCGGTGTTAGGAAGAATTCAGAAGCCTCTCTGCTGTGACATGGTGAAAGAAAGTGCTTGCGGGTTGGAATAGCCCCAAAATTAGCTCTAGTCCAGAGATGAGACCTCATCTCCCTCGCTGACATCCCATAACGCTCGAGTGCTGCGATGTGCCTCACAAAAGTTTCACTTGCTCTAAGCTTTTAATGAATTGCCTTTCCCTTGCTCTGCGTTTCATCTTGCCCTCTGCATTCAGTTCTGTGTTTAAGTACTGAAAAAACATTACAGAAATCTATACATCATTGTTATGGGCAGACAAACCGTCATTTAAGCATCTATCCTTCCCTCTCCTATTATTTCCTTTTCAGGGAAAGAAATGTCTTCCACTCTTATCCCTACAGTAGTGCCAGCTTTACACTCTATCTTTCACCTTACTAGAAGGCTATTTAGCTAAAGTTTTTCAACATGCTGAAAATGTCTAGACAGAAATTTGGGATTGTCGTTGTCCCTGGAACAAATTATGACTTGGCATGTTCATATCTCTGAGGCAACAGGACAGGGCTGTGACAGTGTGCTCCCCCTCCGCCCCAACCTGACCTTTATTTCCCCTAACCCTGCTGAAGGGATAACCACCAGCGGTGGTGGTAATGGATGCGTTTGTTTGTGATGGCTGCACCCAGCTCAAGATGGATTTGGACATGGATAACACTACAATAGCCAAGGGCTAATTTATGGCAATGTGCCACCTAACCACAGTGCTGGTCAATGTCCGGCTCACGACAAATTTGGAAGACACTAGCATCTGTGCTTGGTAGGCAAATATGACCATGAGTCAACCACCTTGCTCCATAAATAGTGAGCAGCCCCAGAGCCCTTTGAGCTCTCCTGCATGGCAGCGGGCTGCATGCCAGGATCTCCCCTTGAGTCGGGATGCCTCTCAAGGTTACTCCTCAAGGTTGAGAGATTCCTTGCCACAACAGATGCTCGATAAGTGACTAATAGCATGACAAACTTTGAAATCTTAGCTGAGTGGTGTAAAAGATTGATTGTGCATATATAATCCTTTCGACATAAACCGTTGATCAAGTCTGGAACTAGGATTGGATCCAGTGGCACCTAGACTCGTCTCTGAGAAGGAGTTTAGAAAACAAGGGGATCCTTTCTGAACCTCATGACTCAACAGGAGGGTCTCCCTGATGGTTTTGTCTGACCCTGTCCTCTATGCAGTAAATAGTCAAGTGTACCCTGCCATCAAATCTTGTTAAACCACTGTCGCATTTACCATTGTTATCTTTTTTAATTTTGTTATCAATAAAGTATATTGTTGCTTCTCTCTTACGAGTGAAGTGTATCACTCTTTCTGCAACAACGGTGCAGGAAGATTCTGCTCAAAATGAAAAGCATGTTTTCACTTATGGGAGATGAACAAATTCATTGTAATGTATTCACACTGTGCATGTGGATTGTTTTCCATCAATTCCACTGTTTTTCCTGAGTAGGTACATCAATCAAAATTAAATAAGACAAATAGCTCTGCCCACAGCAGGGAGGAGAAAGTGTATTCATCATTTAGATGGTCAGATCCTTTGCATGCTGAAAGCCTTCACCTGGGCTCAATTTGCTATGCAGTCAGTGACAGACTGAGAAAAGACAGCACAGTTGGATAGACTGAGAGTTCCCTTCCATCTGCTCCCACATCAGCATGTGAAATTGGACACCAATGGCACGGCTACCCAATGTTGAAGCAATATTTGATGGAAGATGTCTGATAACTAAACTTTCTTGTACAAGTTCATTTGCACATGTCTCTTGATGACCAACAGATATTTAGTTCAACTTCCTTGACCAGCGACAAGAACATTTAATAAAAAAAGGATTTTTCACACTAAATTCTGCACCTACCTCCTTACGTTCAGATTCCTGAAAAAACCCCAACTTATTTTACCATGATAAGCAATAACACATGCACAGAAATTAATCATGGATTGCAGCTGCTTCCCTCCAGGCCCTCACTCATCCATTTAACCACCATGTACAAGTGGAACTTCCTACCACTCACAGATGAGACCTGAGTATCTCTTAGCTGGGCTGACTGTTCTCAGTCAGAGGACTAAGTTTATGTTTAAAGGGAGGCATCTACTGATGCCACCAATTAGAAGGCACCGCAGAGTTCTGTCCTTTGAGTTTTAAGCAGTCAGACTGCCTTGCACAGATGGCCAAGATGTAGAACTGAACCTTTGGTGCTTGAATACTCATTGAAGAACCAGAGCACAGGGACATTGTGACTCCTGGAAACTCTTGGCTTGGTTCTTTCATGGCCTTTGTGGTAATTTCTGTTACACCTTTCCATGGCAAACATTCAGGAGATTGCTGTAAAATCCTGTCTGTGTCTAACCATACATGCCAGGCATGGTCTCAGCAATAGGTCTGTGCAAGAGCGCTCAGAGCTTTGAAGGACTCTGTGCAGAGGCACACTTTTGCCGTCACAGGGCCTTTCTTCTGTGAGCAAGGGGAAGGTGTGCTTTATAAGAACAAGCTGGGGTTTTTTCTCATCTTCTCACATATCAAGCCTGAATTTCTTCATCGACCTTGAAGGCTGGAAGCTCCAGTCCTAAGACAATTCAGATGAATTCAGTTTTAATGTCTTAACTGAGAAGACGTTTCCAGAAGTACATGGAATACAGGAGCCTTGAGAGCAAGTAGAAGAAGCTAGAGGAGCAGCTATTGTCTTTTCAGACTTCCCCCAAATCAATTTTTCTACCTGTCTTTATCTGGACACACTCTGAATATTACTGATATAACATCTTGCTCAACACTGTAGTCTAAATCAGGCATGCAGTGAAGACTTCTCACTAGCCCGGTGTCTGCCCTTCAGCAGAAGCTGCTGTGATGGATCATGTGCTGCTGCAGTACCCGTACCAGGCGTTGCCAAATGGCCACTCTCCCATCCTGGCAGTTGTTTTCATTTTTCCCCCTCCTAAAGCTACTCTGATGCAAAGTTGGTCCTCTGACTTTTGCATGCCTTGTCGCAGATTGGCTGATGGGGAAGAGGGAAGCCGATGACTGTTTTATGTCAGATCATCACTTCAGGGTACTCAAAACACTATTAGCAAATGCAATAAACCTGGGAGCTTAAAACCCACTCTTAATTAGAGAACCACTTTCTGTGTTTTAAATGTAGTTTCTAAAAGAGGATTGTTTTTTCCTAGGGAATATTTGGCTCAGGAGATACCGTCAGTGTATTGGCAGAGCATTATACTGTGTGCCTTGGTTTATATTCCTAATAAATGTGTTGCTAGAGTTACAGTTGCACACTAGCAATGTGCAAAAATTGGATCTGGTCTCTGGATCTGATTTGAAATGTCGTCTGTTGATGGCCAATACGCTTTTTTTGATAGGCCACGCTTTTTTCTTTCTTTCTTAAAAACTTCTTTTGCGTGTCTAATGCAAACCACAACTCTGATTCTATTGTACTAAGCTGAAGGTTTACCCAAATTCTATGGGACTAGGAGCACACACAGATTTAGAAACAGAGCATCCGTGGTACTTTTCTAGGCAGGTCTGGAAGGCAAAGACCCACAGTCTGCCTGTCAGGAGGGAGCTCAGGACTGCAAGTAGAAGACACCTTTCTCTTGCTAAGAGTCAGGTGCTTAAGACCCAAAGGACAGAACTCTGAGGTGCCTTCTGCTTGGTGGCATCCGCAGACATTACCCTTTAAACACAGACTTAATCCTCCTGCATGAAACTGAGGAGAAAAAAGATAGTTGTTTGTTGTACCTTGCCCGCTGAAAGGTAACAGAAAAAGCCAAGAGCAAATGTTTGCTTGTCCACAGTTCATACTGACCCTCATAGGCAGCTTCACCTCGAGCATGAAGAATGCAGCTGATCTTTGGAAACACGATAGGAAAAAGGATGTAGGTTGTGTTTTTACCTAATCAATTAGAATAACAGGGCAAGAGGTAAAGTGTCTCAGTACCCTTTTATATTGGCAGCTCTGCCCTGAGAGCAGGAAAAAAGTTTGAATAACAGAAAGGAGAAGTGTGGGCCATCACTAGTAATTTCTGTGCGCTGTTGGCTCCTGACCAGCACCTGCAGGCTGTAACATAAATCGTATGGACAGTGGCTTCCAGATCATGATCAGCTGCTTTGCATGGTCAGTTTCGGCAGCCAACTCTGTTTTATATGCCTCTGGTGACACTTGATGATGAAACAAAAGCAGATGCCACACACTTCATTGCAATGAGAATGTAATGAGACACAAATCTAATGATGCCACCATTATGTTCAAGAAATTATGAACCAGACCCTGCTGTATTAATTAATTACATAGGGCGAACTATGGAATTCTAATGCACTTTCAGCGGCAAAACGGTTACTGAACGTGTAATGGTACTTTTTGTAGATATAAAGAGACCTTAAGCACAGGTGCCTGCTCTCTTGGCTTCATTTTCCTTTTTCTTTTGTCTCTTCTTCTAGCAAACTGGTAGATCTGTTTAAGAAAAGAAACAAGATAAGAAGAACCTGCTGTTGCTCTAAGGTTAAGCAGGCTTTGGACTGTTAAGAGCTGTGCAGTTTAAAGAAGGGCAGGTTTTGTGACCATTTTCAAGAAATTGCATTTTTACAAGGGCTTGGGAGGGGAATATCTCTGGCTCCAAGCGTGGCTAAAAGTTCATACTTTCTAGCTTGCTCTCTTTCTTCATATCCTTGATTTCACACCATTTTCAGGGAAATATTTTGGAGCCAGTGACTTCTGTGTCAGCCTTTTTAATGCAATTTCAAGGCCTGAAAACTGGCAATTAAATAAAATGCTTGTTTAGGAAGTGCAGTTCAAAGTCAACGTGTGGGGAAAAGTAGAGGCTTCTGTATAATTGTAAGAAGAGTGATTTCATGTATTGGAGCCAGTAATGACCTCAGTTACAGTGAACCACCTTCAGATCAGTCAAAGGCTGGCCGTCTGGTTTCGTGTGGCAGTGTGTCGAGCCAAAGCCCTGGCGAGCTATCTCGGACTCTCTCCTGTCACTCCCTGCGCAGCCTTCTTGTCTTCCAAGGGCTTCCTCTGAAGTTATGCTTCTTCCTCACTCAACTGTGGGAGAGAGGTCATCATCTCCCTGCATGGCAGGACTTGAGACTTGCACCCGTGTAGCACTCCCTTCCCAAGAGAGATGCTTGGAGCTGGCACCCCTCTTCTCCCTATACACCATGGTTCTGATGATTCTTTCTACCCATTGGCAGAGCTCAAACCCTGGTACTTGTTAATTGATCCACAAAGACAATCAGCTACTCTTGCTTTTGTTGCCATCTGATCCGTTGACCTTTTGGGGACCCGACGTATGAGCTTGCAGAAGTCCTGGGGGTCCTTGCACGTAAGAAAACCCCAAGCTTTGTTTTCCCTTTTGCACAGGGTGCGCAAAGAACGTGCAAGACAGCTCACAATCTCGTAGTCCTGTGCTGCTGCTGCAGAAGAAGGGTCCCAGCCAATGGACACTTGACAGTACAGTAGTTACTTCATGAGGCACACACCTTCTACAGGATGTGTAATACAACAGTGATTTTACAATTGGCCAGGAAAGGACTGTCACCTTTGCACTTCTGAGTTTCTGACATGATCTGGTAAAGGATACCCAAGCCAGCTGGCTTCTCCTTGTCTTTTTGGGTTTTGGTGGTTTTGGTGCTTCTCTATTCCCACTAAAAGTGTTATTTTAATTCAGCTACAAAAGGAGCTAATCACCCAAATAATAATGTTGTTAATATTCATTGGACTGTTGATTTTTGAAGTACTGGATACTACTCATTTCTTCTGTGAATTGGACAGTGTTTTCCTACAAAGGTTTTGGAAAAAAAATAAACACCAAAGTTGATGGCTATGATTGTAATAGTGGTGAGAATTTTATTCTGTTATTGTAGGCCTCTGTGCTAAAGAAGGACTCTCTGTATACTGAGTACTGCAACAAAGCAAGTTTTAACTTCAGGTTCTCAAAAAGCCAATGGACTTCATTAAGAGCAATGTTGCTGTTTGTCTGTTACAAGAGTGTTCTGGCCCAGATCTTGGTAAAAGAATTCTTGAAACTGTCACTGCACAAACACAGGGAAAGAGAGCGTGCCTTCTCATCTCGTCTGTTGGTTTGTTTCTAGCTGTCAGCGGCTAGCAGGGAAGGAAGATGGAATGACACAACTGACTACAGCTCAGGCAGATGAAAGTGATCCGTGTTGAAATAATAAATTATGTTACCCTCTTTCTACTACGCGTATTATAATTTTCAATACTCGCCCAAGACACCATATTATTAAATTACAAAGGAGTAGGGCTGTTACCATTGGTTAAATTCAACCACTGTTAAATGCTCAGTGGCACCGAAACGACTTTCATGGGATTATGCCAGACCTGCAGTAACATAAAGGACAGCAGAACCTTTCACCCAGTTTTTGGTACCAAAATGCCATCTCCCACTTTTAAATGTAGAAGGAGATTGAATCTCTTAACCAACTTCCAGACTGGACTGCACTGAAATTTACACAATGAGCATTACGAGCAGAAGTAGAAAGAAGTACTCATTCCAAAGAATAAACAGAAATCTTTCCCACAGCATTGGATTGCACTTCCATCAGGAGGAACGCGTATCCCTCCTGAAGAGAGCATGCGCGTAGGAAATAGGCTTGCCTTAGGCTTCCAAGAAATGCCAGATATTTTTAATTGTGACCAGAGTTTTCACAAGTCAGGGTGACTCAGAGACATCCCAGGTTTACGTTGCCCAGTTTCAGATGCAGCAGTGTGGCGTGAATTTTGAACCTGCCCCTTTCAAAACCCGGAATTACCAAGCAAAACTCAGTCTCTCAGACTTCTTCAGATTTGCCTGCACTTTGTGAGTGGTAGTTTAATGCCTAATTTTTCTTTGATCACTTTTGAAGATGGCTGTCTGTAGTCTAGGTTTCCAAATTCACCTGCATTTCTGGTTCTAATTTTTGCCCTTTGAGACCTTTCTTACATGTAATTTTCCTCTCACTGTGTGGTGCATAAGACTTGCCTCTGGATTCGTGGACAGGAAAACTCACCTGGACAATGGATGCTGTTCTTAAATGAACAGCACAGGATCAGGCACATTACAGCTGGTTACAGCTGGGAATCTGTATGCGAAGGAAGCTTTGTGAAATCAAGACACTATGGATTATTTAAATGTGAACAAAACCCCAAAACATGTGCACTGTGATCCAGCTGCTACTAGCATGATCCATCTTGTTACTTCCAGGTCACATCTCAGTGATTTAGCAATTGATGTTATATTTCAGTCTCTTCTGTTAAAACACGCATTTAAATGTAGTTTTGTACAGTTTTTCTGCTTGATATCACCTTAATTTCCAAGTCTCCAGTTATTTTTGTTCTCCTTGTGTGGTTCAGAGCCCTGAAGCCTGCACCTGCGTCATCAGTTTACCTTAGTTTGTGCAAACATCCAGAACACATTTTCAGTGCCTACTGGGATGATGCCTGAGGGTTTTCTGAGCAGCAGCACGCAGTGGCTGTAGCCTCCTCTACACCCAGGTGGTATGATTCCATTGCAAACCCAAAAGCGCTGCAGGGTTTCTCCCTTTCTGGGTTTGCAGGGAAAGGACCGGTGAAAACACAGCAGAAGAAAACACTCCCCGGCCAAGACCTGCTCCCTGCTTCAGACAACCTCCTGGGGTGGGCTGGCTTTCAGTCTGTCCTGCGTGCTGCTCAGAAGAGGCCAGAAGGATAACAGCTGCTTTCGAAATGCCTGCACAGCTGGCTCATTCCAGGCTTTCTACCTGCAGGGAAAAGTCACTACACAGACATATTTTTTTATATATATGTATAAATGATAGTTATATGTATGCGTATATGCATACAACTGTCATTTTGTTTGTTCTCAGTGCAGAGCAAGAAAATGATCCCTCTTGATACCTGATCTTCATCTTGATACTTAATCTTCATCAATCCTCAACTGCCGTAAGACTAAATTTATTGTTGAGGGGAGGCAGGAGAGCTAGCAGTGTTTCCCCTTGCTGATGCTGCTGAGATGAGAAAGATGAAAGTGCTCAGCCATGCTCCGTATATCACACAGACACCGTTTGTGTGGAACTGAGGGAACGTTTCATGGCTGCTGTGACAATTGCGGCAGCTTTGGCAGTTACACTCTTGTTTTCCAGCGCAGGCTGCAGCTACAGTCAAGAGATCCCTCTGTTCTGGGAGACTTCTTTGGGGAGAGGTTAGTATTGTGGGGATGGTGCTTTGACCTTGTGGTGGGACCTTCCGGGTGGCTTCTTTTTCAAAAGCAGGGTTTGTGCTGCGTTAGGCATTCAAATGAGGGTTGTAACGAGTTACCTAACATCATGTATTACATAGTGAATGCAGCCTTAAATGACAGTTTTCCCTCACAGAGCTATGTTATGGAATGTGCAAATTTTTCATTCACCCCAATGTACAGAATCTTACCAGAGCTCTTCCTTTAAATTTCATTTTCAGCTAGCTGTTTTACAGGATCTGACTTCCTGAGGACAGGATTACAATTCTAAAACGACAATTGGATTTAGCTAGGAAATTTAGATATAAATCCTCAGAGTGCAGAGCCACAGATATTTTAAATGTTTATACCTCATTTCAAATGATCAATAAAGTAACAGTCTTACTAGGGTGAGAAGTCGTCTCCTCTGTGGGATTCCTGTTACATTCCCTTTTGGTATAAATAACTGGATGACAAACTGGATGTAAGCAAATTTATATTCACAGTAGCTCATTTGAGGGTAAGTATTATGTTTATTTTGCATTTTTCTCTTTTTAGTCTGGAGACAATAAATCAGTATGATGGCTAGAGACTTCAATGCAGAGCAACAGAGGATTTCTGGCACTGCCCTGCCAACACTAACGGCTCTCATCTCGATGAGCTGACTGATAGAGCTGGTCTTCCTTTTCATTTTGATCCAAACCAGTGCTGTCAGTGTTTTCATATTTGTATTAATGAGAAGGGTAGAGTGTATGTTTGTGCTTTAATGGAGGGTGAAGCAGAGTCTGAATCCACTTTATCTCATTTTTTCTTGGATGACATGTTTTCTGTGATAAGTCTGAAAATCAAGGACATCTTTTTGAAAGTGCTCAGAGTCCAGTACCTTTGACTGAGGTAGTAGCCAAGTGACCCCTCAGAACTTGTTTGCCTTTAAATCGCTGAGTGAAGGCATGAGTTCTTTTGGCTTTTTTAAGATGAAAAAGACCCTGTTCCCTGAATCTCCTGGGAAATCTGACTTATTCAAGGGAGTTTCATTATGGATGTGCAGATTTTCTGCTTATTGTGCTTTTAGATGCTTGTTAAGCCAAACCAAAAATGCTCTTATTTATGGTTTAAGACAGCTGATTGAAATCAGATCACTTGAAATGTTGGCCTCAATCTTCAACAAAATTTTGACTGTGAGAATATTCATTTGGGGGAGGAACAGCATGAATTTGCACAGTTCCATTATGGCTTTTTGTTCAACCCACAGATCTTCTCTTTCGCCCTTCTGTGGCTCTTCTCTTCTCCTGCCCCTTCATCTGCTTTGGAAATGCAGCTCAAATGTAACTATTGCTGCAATTTTGTGTAACTTTTTTGCATGAGTTGAAAATACCATTTGTAATCTTCTTTATAGCATGCCTTGTAATTGTGGGGCTGAAAAAAGACCGCTGGAATTTCTCCCACCAATAGAAAGTATTTTGAACAGTAGCGTAACGACTCACTGGCAATATTGATGTTTTCTTTTATAGATAACTTCATTAAATCTGTACTTTGGAATAAATTTTACCTAGCAGGCTTTCAGTTCAATTACAGCAATTGTTTCTCAGCAGGCTAATTTTTCTGTAAGACTGGACAAGGAAAGTAATCACTTAGAAAAATGAGGTTTCCACACACATGTGCAGTACTCTCATGGCTGGTTTCATCTTGAGAAGTTCTGGAATGGTTCCATCTTTCTTCAGTGACCTTATCAGAAGTTTAATCTTTCAGGACAAGGAATTCATGTGAACCTTTAAATTACAAAACGACCCTTCAGAAATCAGAGCAAGGTCATTTAGGCCAAACCATGCACAAAGTATTATGGTCCAGTGTGTTCTTTGCATGGCTGTATTATTTATAGATTGGATTATCTGTAACGTAACAGTTCCAAAATCCACAGGTTTCCTCGGAACTGTAGCAGTAAGGCAAGGAAGTCCCAAAGCAAGGACAAATAGAGAAACGCAATCTGAGCAGCTAAAAATGGATGGGCAATGTCATCCTTCTGGGAGAATTCTTGGAAGCAACCAGACAATACAGAGTCAGGCAGAAAGTGTGGTTTGAGAAGTTTGCAGCAGAGAAAGGCTTAAGGTTTGTAGGAGGACAAAGCAGTCAATTCTTTGTAAAAACTTTCCATGTGATCTCCCACTTATCTTTATGGAATTTCCAACTAAATACAAAATTTGTCTCCTGTGACTCTCTGATGCTGACAAACACAAGTGGATCCCTTTTCCAGAAAGTAAAAAGCAAAATTCGTGAGCCTCAGCAACAGCAAGTAGCTGTGCTCTCCTAGAAGAAAGGCTTCCAAAGAGTGCAGTGAAGCTGCTGAGAGATTGTCTGGCAGATATGGTTCTGTGCAGGTGTCAGAGTCAAATACTCTCTGACTCGGTTCTTTCTTTCAGATATTCCATGCATGGAGGGTGTAATGTTTAATATCAATATTACTTCTCTGAAGATTTTTGATGTTACGTGGGATTTCTGAGTTAGCAGAGGGATGCAAAATACGCAGAAAACACAACCGAAAAGTAAGCTACACTTCACCAAACAAAGCAATTGCAATGCACGGTTCAACCACAATACCGCTGGGATTCCCATCACTCGTCTGTATAATTTGCTCGTTGTCAGGATGCTGGGCATCCCCAATCACTGGGAAGGAACAGGTGCTCGAAGTCAGCTCAAGCCCGTTGCTGTCTCCAAAATTCTTTTGTTCTCTGTTTAGTTTTCATACTCTGTGAAACTCTCTATGTTGGGCTGAGCCACGTATTCACTCCTCCTGTGCTGCTCTGGCTAACTTGGGGAGACATTCACACTCCTTCAGTGAACTCAGGGAGAAACATTTAACGCTGCCAGTCGATCCACTCAACTGTTGATAGCTGTTTATTTAAAACAAAGGCCACCCTCCAGTGGTCCCCTCTGTGTTGAGATAAAGTCAGATTTCTTTGCAACAGCTGTGGCCAGTGACACCCCGCATTATTCCCTCACCTTCATGGGCAAATCGCCCTTGCCCATCTCCATTGAGCATTCTTCCACTTTAGGGGTTTATTGGTCAATCACTGTAAGCAGAGTCCAGTGAGTAACAGAGTATTTTGGGGGCAATACCCTGTTACTCACTTCTCTGCAGAGCCTGATGGGAGTATTGCAGAGATCCCCAGGCCAGATGGCTGAAGAGAGAAGACTGAGATGGGAATTGCTCTGGTGACAAGGAGCCGGTGGGTGCTTCAAAGTTTTAAGGAGAAGGCTATAGCAAAGAGTTGTCTATGGATGCTGGCAACCAGCCTGGGGATAGTCAGTGAAATGTAAGCCAAAATCCAAGAGGAATGGCCCAAAACGGACACAGAATGAAAAAGCACACATGGGCAGAAGACCGCAGCTTTGCACTCGGTGCAGTTGGTCTAGGAGTTAATGGGAAGCACAGGCCTGGAAAAGATTCACAGTGTGATAAAGAACATAGACCAACGCTGGAGAGACCTCTCTTAGTTACCTGCTTTGACAGCAGCCATGAAATTTGGAATTAGGCATCTCCAGCCTACTATTCAGCTGCACTCTCTAAAGTTAAGGTTTTGGGATTGGTTTTTATTTGAAATATACCTCAAGAAGTGTCATCACAAAGATGCTTGCATTATTGTTTCTCACTTCTACCAACCTTCATTGAATCTTTCTTCACATGCAGAGGTGATTTGTGCCTAAGAGCTCATGTGCTCTGGAGCACCTTTAAAGGTCTGCCTGATATAGCACAAAAGAGTTGGATTAATTACTTTTGCTAATTTCCACTAAAAGTTCCTCTAGGGGAAAGGGATTGCTTGCTTTTGTTTAAACACTTCAGGGATGGGAGCCGTTTATCCAATTAGTTTGCAAGCTGCCCGCAGCCTGCCACAGATTATGAGATCCTGGCACTGGATCTCAATGAGCCCTCAGCTGAAACGGCGCTTTAGTCAATGTTGCACAGCTTGTCTAAAGCCTTTCGTTATACCTGTCTCTCACTCATTTCTCAAATCTGTATAATGCAGAGATTTTTGCTTGTATGTTTTCTTTCTCATAGCTTTTCTTTTCTTCAGGAGCTCTTCCTTACAAAAGGTAGAGTTCTCTTCTAGCTCCTGCGGGTCTTGTAGAAAACCCGTTCATTTGTGATGCCAAGAAACAGGAAAGCATTTCATTATCTAAAAGTCTGTACTCTCATTGATTTTGTTTCAGTAAAGTTTGAACTAAAGGTCTGGGTGCCCTCTCAGGTATAGCACTTACAGAACTATGTGTCCCTAAATGACAAGTCCAAAGCAGTCTCAATAGGAATGGCCCTCTGCAAGAGAAGACTCAGCTGGGCCTGTTGATACTACAAATCCGGAATGGAATGCAAGCAGATAAGTATAGTTTTACTATGTCAGACCAAATATTCATTTAACCCATTATCCTGTCTCCAAGAGACCGGCAACAGATAACAGAGAGAAAAACTGAAGAGTACAGCAAGCATAGATTGTTGCTATCCTATATTTTCTCCTTCATCCAATGGTTTGCAGGTCAAGCATCTCCCCACTCAGTTAGGATGCTCTTTCAATTAAAAAAAAAGAAAAAAATTGCCAGAGTTCTTTTAAAAATTATTGTGTGTGAAACCTCCATACCTAGAGGAAGCATCCTAGAATGAATGTCACCTGAGGGAAAGACCTAAAAATGGGTGCAAATAACTTTGAGACGACATATGCTGTTCAAGCCATGATATTGAAAGTACTGATGGCTACTGATTTTTTCCATGGCCTGCCTTTTGAAACCAAAAGACCAGTCCAGCAAGAACTGAGGCTCATGAGATTTTCAAAAACCCAACTCTGCAGCAAAATACCAGGAAACCAGAGCCTGACTGTCACGTTGGGAACCTCAGATCATCATATGCTGACAGACTGGAAACTGGGAGCCTGGGGCGCTCTACCTCCGAAACATTGATCCGATGTGTTATATGCTTCTACGACCATCAACTCTAGGGTAGATCCAAGCGCTGAACGGATCTCTCAAAATTGAGATCAGGTATCCTGGGGGCTCTGGAGTCTGACTCCAGAAAGATCAAGGTCAAAAGCTGCACTTTGAAACATAGCTCCCACCAGTTTCAACATAAATCAATAATCTTGCATAATTATGCATTTTACTTTATGCCTAACTTCTTTAACCCTGAGCTGGCTGTGACCTAAGCATTTCTTGCCATATTGTCTGTAGTGATACCCTGTGTATGTTCACACACATGTTAAATCCTATGCCTGTCAGGCACGACAAAAAAAATGGACAACCAGGATCTGCAAACAGACCTTAAACATTAAAATCACAGTTTCCAGGACCTGAAAACATGCTTGTGCGTGAAAAGCTTTCAGAGGAGGAGGGAAGAAACATGAAAAAACTACTTCTCCTTGTTCATTATTCCACCTGAGTGAACAGCTCCTTGCTGTGCAATAATTACAGTGTAAATATAACAAAATTATCAGCAAGTGTATTAGAGATTAAAAGGTTAATTTACTTTAATTTAACAGGAGGAACAGTTATGTTCCTTCCTTCCTGCACTGCCGGTGTGGGGACTGGGCGCATTGTCACTGGTTACTAATACCGTAGAGTAATATATTATTTCAAGCAGATTCTGTCCAACCACGCAGACTATGTGCAGCGTGCACCATTCTCTGTGAGATAAATTGGGTTGTCATTGCAATTTTAAGCAACTTCTGGTCGTAAAAATAATAATGAAATTCTGGTCACCATTTTGTGTTTGAATGAACGCTCTGTCAACATGGTTATCAAACCTAGTCAATTACCTAATATTTCTGATATTTCTGCACACAATGAAGAAGTAAATCAAGATAAATACACCTTGTCTTGAGCCTCCAAAGAAGTGAAAGGAGAAAGACTGCAGTGTATTTGAACGGAAGCAGAACGAGAGCAAAGCTGACTGGTTTTCAAAGTCCCTGACACTACTAAAAAACCTGTAATATATCAGGTGACTAAATTTTGTCCTCCCGATTTTCTAGAGAGATAAAAGTTACAAATACTGACAAAGGAAGATGGGGTGGCTGGAGTCAGTAATCCACAGCTAGTGTGTCTAACTTATTATACAGAACGATCACATAGAGTCTATATAGCATCATACTCATTAAAGATATAGGCAGTTTGTTTTCCCTGTGAAATATCTTCAACTTCTCTGACTTTGTTTCTTTTTTTTCGGTCTTTTAATTTATTTTTTTTTTATTAGAAAGAAAATTCTAACTATTTTTTTATTAGAAAGAAAATTCTAACTCTGGGACTTCAGGAGGGCAGACTTTGGCCTCTTCACAGATCTGCTTGTTAGGGCCTCAGAGGGAAGAGAGGTCGAATAAAAGCCAGTTGATATTTAAGGATCACCTCCTCCAAGCTCAAGAACACTCCATGCCAACAGGTAGGAACTCAAGCAAAGATGCCAGGATGCCAGCATGGATGAGCAAGGAGCTCCCGGCTAAACTCAAATGTAGTTAGATAGTATAGAGAAGATGGAAGCAGGAACAGGGAACCTTGGAAAAATACAGAGACATTGTCCAAGCATGCAGAGATAGGGATAGGAAAGCCAAAGCCATCTGGAGTGAATCTGGAGACAGATGTCAAGGGCAACAAGAAAGGCTTCTGTAAGCACATAGGAAGGAAAAAGGAAACTAGGGAAAATGTGGACGCACTGCTGAAGGGGACAGGCACCCTGGTGACTAAGACGTGCAAAAGTCTGAGGTATTGAATGCCTTCTTTGCCTCAGTCCTTACTAGTAAGACTGATGTCCAGGCATTGCAAGCCCCAGAGATGAGAGGGAAAGTTTGGAGCAAGGAAGACTTGCTCCTGGTGGAAGAGGATCAGGTCAGGGAATACTTAAGCAAACTGGACATACATAAGGTCACGGACCCTGATAGGACGCACCCATGAGTGCTGAGGGAGCTGGCTGATGCCATTACAAGGTCACTCAATTATCTTTGAAAAATCACAGTGATCAGGAGAGTGGCCTGAGGACTGAAGGAAAACAAATGTCACTCCTGTCTTCCACATGGCCAAAAATGAGAATCTGTGGAACTACGGGCCAGACGGCTTCTCCTCAATCCTAGTCCTGTTCAACATTTTCATTGATGAGCTGGAGCATGGGGCAGAGTGTACCCTCAGAAAGTTCGCTGATGACACAAAACTGGGAGGAGTGGCTGATATCACTAGAGGATTGTGCTGCCATCCAGAGGCACCTCGACAGGCTGGAGAAATGGGCCAACAGGGACCTCATGAAATTCAACAAGAGGAAGTGCAACGTCCTGCACCTGGGGAGGAACAACCTCGTGTACTAATAAATGCTGGGGTCCAATGAGCTGTGAAGAAGTTTTGCAGAAAAGACCTGGGGGTCCTGGTAGAAACGAAGCTGAGCATGAGCCAGCAAGGGGCCTTAGCCACAAAGAAGGTTAACGGTATCCTGGGCTGCATTAGGTAACGTATTGCCAGCAGGTTGGGGGGAGGAGGGGAGTGATCCTTCCCTTCTCCTCAGCACTGGTGAGGCCACATCTGGAGTCCTGTGTCCTGTCCTGGGCTCCCCAGTGCAAAAGAGACTTGGACACAAGGATGATTAAGGAACTGGAGCAGCTCTCCTATGAGGAAAGGCTGAGAGATATGGATCTGTTTAGCCTGGGGAGGAGAAGGTGCAGGGGGATCTCGTCAATTCATATGAACACATGAAAGGAGGGTTCAGGGAAGACAGATCTCTTTTCAGTCGTGCCCAGTAACAGGGTAAGAGGCAATGGACACAAACTGAAACACAAGAGGTTCCTCCATAAGGAGAAACATTTTTACTGTGAAGGTGACTGAGCGCTGGCACAGGTTGCTCAGGGAGGTTGTGGAGTCTCCAACTTTGGAGCTCTTCAATGGCTTTCTGACGTGACACTTTGACAGGGAGAGGGTAGCCCATTTGCTGCAATATTTTATCTCCTCTCTAAGAATCCAAAAAGGTGGTTTAAAGGGATTTTAATTTATCACACGAGCTCTCCTTACACTTCCAAGCATTTCACCAAGCCTCTGCAGAGCTACTTGTACCTAGCAGCACTGCCCATAGCTACTGCAAGTTGAATTTGGCCAGGATTTCAAAACTTCCCTGTGAGTATCAAATCTGGAACTTTCTTGTGCTTGACTTAATAAACCTCTTCCTGTAGCAGCAAGTGTCTCAAGGTCAAGAATGCAGTGGTCAGGGTCTAAATCTTCAATTTCACCTTATCTGACTGGTTTTGGTCTCTTGGCTTTGGCGATCATTGGTGAATGCCTTTTGTGCTGACTGGAACTGAGCAATTGAATCAAGCACCACAGAATGTCTTCCCTTGACCTCTTATTTGCAGAAAAGTCTTTGTGGAGCAATGTCACAGCCACCAACTATGGGGTTCTTGTTTAAGTCCTTAAGCAAGACTTAAAGTATTTCTAATTAGTAATTACAGTTACAAGAACCAAGAACTGTACTGGAATCTGTGTTCTCCATACAGTTCTTTGGTTCTTGATGCAAATTTTACTCACACAAGCAAATTGTTTCTGAGATTTGCAAATGTGCTCAGGTTTCAGTATGTCAAGCTCTCAGTTACTGAGGGACTCAGACATTGACACAGCAGTAAAGATCTCCTGAATACACAGCCCAGAAGAACACTTAACCAAAATCTTCCTATCAACATCATTTCCTGAAACCTTTCCTCCCTTTGAAATCAATGAGAGCTTTGCATGTTGATTTTAGTCAGTCCAGATTTCACAGAATCATAGAATCATAGAATGGTTGGGGTTGGAAGGGACCTCAAAGACCATCTAGTTCCAACCCCCCCACTGCGGGCAGGGACACCCTCCACTAGACCACGTTGCCCAAAGCCTCATCCAACCTGGCCTTAAACGCTTCCAGGGAGGGGGCATCCACAGCTTCTCTGGGCAACTTGTTCCAGTGCCTCACCACTCCAACAGTAAAGAATTTCTTTCTAACATCTAATCTAAATCGACCCTCCTTCAGCTTAAACCCATTCCCCCTTGTCCTGTCACTACACTCCCTGATAAACAGTCCCTCTCCAGCTTTCCTGTAGGCCCCTTCAGGTACTGGTAAGCCGCAATTAGATCTCCCCGGAGCCGCCTTTTCTCCAGGCTGAACAATCTCAACTCTCTCAGCCTGTCCTCATAGGAGAGGTGCTCCATCCCTCCAATCAGCTCCGTGGCCCTCCTCTGGACTCGCTCCAACAGCTTCATGTCTCTCCTGTACTGGGGACCCCAGAGCTGGATGCAGTACTGCAGGTGGGGTCTCACAAGAGTGGAGTAGAGGGGCAGGATCACCTCCCTCGACCTGCTGGTCACGCCTCTTTTGATGCAGCCCAGGACACAGTTGGCTTTCTGGGCTGCAAGCGCACACTGCCGGCTCATGTTGAGCTTCTCATCAATCAATACCCCCAAGTCCTTCTCCTCCGGGCTGCTTTCAATCCCTTCCTCACCCAGCCTGTAGCTGTGCTTGAAATTGCACCAACCCACATGCAGGACCTTGCACTTGGCCTTGTTGAACTTCATGCAGTTCGCATGGGCCCACCTCTCCAGCCTGTCAAGGTCCCTCTGGATGACATCCCTTCCCTCAAACATGTTGACCACACCACACAGCTTGGTGTCGTTGGCAAACTTGCTGAAGCTGCACTCAATCTGGCTGTCCATGTTGCCGACAAAGATGTTGAACAGTGCCGGTCCCAGTACCGACCCCTGAGGAACACCACTCGTCACTGATCTCCACTTGGACATTGAGCCGTTGACCACAACTCTTTGAGTGCGACCATCCAGCCAATGCCTTATCCACTGAGTGGTCCATCCGTCGAATCCATGTCTCTCCAATTTAGAGACAAGGATGTCATGTGGGACAGTGTCAAATGCTTTTCACAAGTCCAGGTAGATGACATCTGTTGCTCTTCCCTTGTCCACCAACGCTGTAACCCCATCTTAGAAGGCAAAGTTGAGCTGTTTGAATGTGATAAGTTAATAGGAACCCACTATGACACGCTTTGGGTTTGTTAAATTCTGCGAAAATGATTTGCTTCATTCTTGTGGGGGATGCCTGGACATTTAGAGAGAAACCGGTGGCATTCACCTGCATTGGCATGGCACATACTCTGTGTCTCAGAGACAAGAACGTTCCCATCTCTCTTCGTCGTCTACTCCCAGTTAAGGCACGTTAGGAGGAAAAATTTTGCTCGTTATCTTGCATAGAATAGTGAAATACAATAAAAACGGTTGATTTGAGATCAAACTTCAGAAGAAATTCTTCAGGAGTTGGAAAAAGAGTTAGCCAGCAACAGCTGCTGTGCTTCAGATGACAAAAGAGTTTTTCTGCAGCTCAGGTTAATCTCTGGTTTACTAACTGCTGAGGGGAACAGAGACAGATCAGGTGCAATTGATTGTCACTCCCATTTGTTACACAATCAGTTTTAAGAGGGGCAAAACATGACTGTGCAACTCTGCAGGACCTGCATACTGGTGTGCAAGGCTCTAACTGAATCTCTGCTCCAGACAACTTGAATAGTAATGAGCACTGAATTTCTCATTTTGTGCAAATACAGTGGCCTCCATCTCAGAACTCTCCTGAATAAATTATCCATACATTAACAGGTCATAGGTGAGTCTTATTTCCCCTCTAGGAAGCCTGTTCCAGTGTTCAATCACCCTGTCAGTAAAGAAATGTTTCTTAATGATGCCCAGTTGAAACCTCCCCTGTGGCAGCTTTGAACCATTCCGGCCTCCCGTCACTGGATCCCAGGGAGAAGAGCTCAGCACCTCCCTCTCCACTTCCCCTCTTCAGGAAGCTGTAGAGAGCCATGAGGTCACCCCTCAACCTCCTTTTCTCCAAGCTAGACAAGCTCAAAGTCCTTAGCTGTTCCTCACAGGGCTTTGTTGCCATCCCCTGGACACATTCAAGGACCTTGACATCCTTCTTAAATTGCAGGGCTTGAGGTGTAACTGAATTGACAGACTACAATGTGTAACAGTTAAGCACCACATTACTGCAAGACTGATGAACTAAATAATAGTCTAATTAACTAATAAAGACTCCTATTACTAATTTACAATCATATCATTTTACACACACAAAAATAAAGTTGTTCGTTATCGTTCTGAAACCTCAACAAATCACCATTGAATTACAGTTCTGTCACCCTTCCCTCCCCACACCACTTATTGCTGGGGAACAAGTCTACCCCTCTGTACCCCTCCGCACCAGATCTGTTGGAGACAGACCTGACAGAGCCCAGTGCGTTCCCTCTGGTGTCCTGGTGGGCTTGTGTCCATAGGCCAGTGTTACTGCTGTTGCCCACAGACCTCCACACTCTTACCATCAAAAAATCCCTCTTCTTTTCCTTACCTGGTATTAAAACTTGTCTTTCCCTTTGGCCTCTCCCTCCATGCACCTATCCACCATTCTTGTACCTCCCTTTCTCTACCCAAACTTCTCCCAAATAAACAGCTCCTCTCCCAATTACTTTTCCCTCACTGGTCCCAATCCTGCTACATTTGCACCATAATCTAGTGTTTCCAAGGTTCTAATTTAGACAGCTTCAGCCTTGTTTGGTATCGCTGATGTGGTTGCCTGGGTACAGGTGACCTTGCAAGATTTTGCACCCCACGGTTCTGTTAAAATGATCTGGTTCAAACTGGCAGTATTTGTGTGTTGGTGTTCACCTTGCACACTTTCTGAGACAAATGCCTCCTCTGCCTAATTGCAAGTGCAAGGTCACCTGTGTAACCACGTAACAGCGTTATCTTGTTTTTCACCCTGTGTTTCTGTGCTCACACCCATGAAGAGCTTTTACCACTTTCTCGGTTCCCAGCAAAGGCCTTGCTGATGGAGGTCTGGTGCTCCAGCAAGACCTGGGGCTCAACAGGGAGTAGGTTTGACTTCTCCTATTTTGATTACCTCCCATGTTTTAACAGCAACTTTAAACTTTGATTTTTTCTTATCTCTTCATATCTTGGAATTTGTTCTCATGATTCTTATGGCCTAGTTTGCCCAGCATGTGTAACGCTCTTTTGTGAAAGATACAGGTTGGATCTTTGCACAAGATGAAGTATGCTGAGAAGCCACAACTGTCGTGGGAAATTTTAGTTAATCTGTGCTGTGAGAAGAACTAAAATAGCCTGTAAATGTACCCAGAGTGAGGCTGGAGGTAGCAACAATCAGGGAATGTGGGAATATTTGCAGTATGTTCTTGAACTCTGTGTCTGTTTACCCTCTCACTTCATATCCTTACTTCGGGCAGGAGTTCATCACGTCCCAGGTGAGAGGACGATGAGACAGAAGTGTTGATACACAAGCTGACCAATGTATACGTGCTGTCTATCAGCAACCAACCTTACTGGAGAAATGGTCACTGGTGACCCCATAGGGACTGAGGGAAGAAGAAGGATATAAAAGTCAGAGTTTTCTGGCCTGTGTTCATGTTTTGTTGTACATAGCATTGTAAGAGCTCAGACTGATTGCTAATACTGAGTGCTTGAGTTAAAGCCTCTGCTGTTAGATCTGCTCCTAAAACAGGCCTTTGGGAGGCACAGAGGAAAGTAACAGAAGTCAGGAAAATGGGCTTTACTCCGTAAAGGAGCACTCGGAAGAGGCAACGTAGAATAACTCACGCCACAAATAAACAGGCAGCTGCACTCTTCCTGAAATAGCCCTGGAAAGGGGTTCTTGGGAATCATAATTCTTCTCTTAAGCACAACAAGCCAAGTTCCTGCGAATATCTAGGCAACGGGTTTTCAAAAGTGCTCAGCCTCACCCTTGTTCCCTCCCTCTGAAACTGACAGTCCAGTTCCCAGCGTGAGGAGCAGTTTCTGGAGGACTTTGGCCACAGGTTACAGTCAGGGATTTCAATGTGATGAGGTAACACCAGTAGTTTCAGCAGCTCTAGTTTAAGCATCTCTGTAGGTTAGAAGGTGTTCACCGAAGACATACTCGGATAAGTAGACTTCCCAGTATAATGGAGACCTGATAGCTGACTGGCATCTGGTGTTATGGCAATCTCAGAACTACTTACATGATTAATAGTAGCACTAACAAAATTAACTATCTGGAACTTAACCCACCTCTAAGATTGTAGTGTGTTTTTCTGAGCATTAGGAATTACTAACTCATAATGAAAACACTGAGGCAGTCAAGAAAGTTTCCTCTCAACAATATTCAGAGTATGGATTGTATACGATAATCATGACATACAATTCTGGTTCTTTGAATTGTGTTGAAGGCGGAAATAAACAACTCCCTCTTGAATCATTACAGGTTTTTGTTCTGGTGAGATTTTCCAGCTTCTGATGGTGTGCTTGCTCATTGCGCCCTCACATGTAGCAGACCAAAGCAATATCTCTTACGTGCCCTGTTAAATGTCACTTCATTACATTATTACAAGTGAGACTTCAGATGCATAAAATGAGCCAGTCTCAGTTACGAAGGCAGTTTTAGAATAGCATTAGCATATTTTTTCAACAGTTTGTTTCAGCACCACTCTCTAGCGTACCTGGAATGTATTATCCGTCTGGCAGGTATATTGTAATCATGTGATTTTCTGCTGTAAAGTGTTTCAGCTGTGAAGGAGAACAAATAGCATGTCTTGTCCGTAATTTAACCTCTGGATGTTCAAGGTTGTTGTCAAGGAGAGCTAATGAAAAAGGACAGGTAAAAATTAATATCGTAAGGGTGAACTCACGAAAATGGTTCTTAATCGTGATCTCTTTTTATTCCAGCTCAGAGAAGCAGTAGATGGCTTTCCTCTGTAAGTGCTGAACTTAAATCTGTGAATGGTTCATATTTGGTATACAGAATTTTGTTACTGGAGCACATTGAAAGGTTGTGTTGAAATTTCATAGGGAAAAAAAAATGGTATAGGTGTATTTTTCTGAACCTTTTCATCTTCTCTCCAGCTGTTTTGTTTTTAATTCCCAGTGAGACAAGGCTTGATTAGAGATACGCAGGAGGTACAGCGAGACAGAGAAACAGTTTGTTTTGTCATGACAGGTAGGATCCACGTGTGCCAGCAGCATGGCTGTTGTCTACATGATGCGGAGGTTGACTCCTCAGTGCTGGAAT
Source organism: Grus americana (assembly GCF_028858705.1). Lineage (NCBI taxonomy): Eukaryota > Metazoa > Chordata > Aves > Gruiformes > Gruidae > Grus > Grus americana. The sequence continues at coordinate 78,983,451 of NC_072891.1, forward strand.
GCCAGTTCACAATACTCGCCAGACTGGAAGTCCTAAAAAAGAATGGAATTAGTTGATCCTTCTGAGGCAAGAATGGCTTCTATCGGTCTTTAGAGAGAGGGAGGCCAAACTCACTAGTTCAAGCTGCAGCAAAAGAATACCTAAGAGCAGCTAAGACTCTTCTCTGTTGAAGAAAGGGGGAAAAGCCACCCCATGCAATTAAATTAATATGAATGATAATCTTATTAACTCGTTTGCTTGACTACTGAGTTTTGTTTCCCAGTGTAAATGTGGTAATATGCATGGACGTCATCACAAAGTTCTTCAGAAAGTTTAGGAATTGCAAAGCCTAGTTGAGCAACAAAACAGATTATGCAGAAAGTCCCGGGTAATTGGAGATCAATCCTAGGTAGCAAGGTCTCTTTTGCTTAGACCTTTCTTCCATGCAAAGCTTTCTACAGATAAAATGATATTGGTGGTAGAGCAGTAGGTTCCACTTCACACTGAAAATTTCTTTCCGAAAGAGAGATTTGCATTTTCGGTGTAGTCCTTTTAAAGGGACTGACTCTAGAAGAGGAAGAAGGGATTTTATTTTTCTGGAGCCAGAGGTGTGTGACTCCAGATGAGAACTTGCACTGGGATCAAGAGCTTGTGAAAGAATCCGTGGAAAGACAATACTTCTCTAATTTCACAATGGGATTTCAGTTTAGAGCTGGAATGGATCAAAACATGTTAGACACACGTGATGTCCCTTTTCTCCTGTTTTACTGCAGAAACCATCAAAAAAAAAAAAATAATGCTGTGTGATTAACATACTCCTCACCTCTTTCCATTTGATGCTGAAGGTAGTTTGCTTGGCTTTAAATCCAATGTTCATTCTCTTTTTACACTATCAATTGAGCTAAAGACAGTGAAACCTCTTGACACTTTGATTACACACAAATATCAGGCAGAGAAATGTGACAGCCATTAGAGGCATTTTAGAGAATTACTCAACCAGTTTTCTGTGGTCAGAACAATTATATCTAATAGTACTTCCTATCACAGTTTTTATCCACTTTCATTTTACAGAAGCAGCTGTTTGGGGGCTTTCAAAGAGGAGTACTTAAGAAAATAATACTCATAGAGCCTCTGTATGGCTGCATATGTATAGGAAATAAAAACTTCCAAAGGATGGACATCCAGCAAAAAGGAAGGGGATTGGCTCTGATTTGCAATGTCAAGTTTCCAAAACGTTGTACCTGATCCATAGGAATGGCATTATGAATATGCAAGTTTGGAATGAAAGCTGCCGAAATGAAAGGGCGGTGTCCATTTAGTCTTTGAGGATTTTAGAGCAGGATTATTCAGTGTCATATTGTTTCCTGTGTGTGAGACTTTCATGCTGTCGGTTTTGAAGGTTTGTATTAGAAATCACACTATACCCTTAGCTGCATGCCATCTTTTGTGGAGGAGGATCTAAGTTATCCTGCCTGAGTTTGTGGGACATTCAGTAGTGGACAGAAGGTAGAAAAAGAAGAAAAGAGGATGAAAATGATAGTGGCAGTCAAGCTGTCTCTGTAACAGTAGATCTGTGGGTTATTTTCTGCTTTTGGAGGAATGAAAAACAGGGCTGAAGAATTGCAAGCTAATGTCCTCAATTCCTATTTTTAGGAAAATAATTCTGGGGGCGGGAGGTGGGGTGGGGATTAATTCCATTTCACTGGCAGTCAATGTGTTTATAAGGATGTAGTGTAATATGAGGAAATTAGTGACAGCCAACATTGACTTGACAGGAATTTTTTTTTGACAAATCCATTTAATTTTCCTCGACAGTGTACATATGTTAGAGATGTTCACTTTAGTAAGGCTTTTGACATGTTTCACACAACAGTCTTAAATTTAGTTTCAAAACCATAATATAGATACACCACAACAAGCTCATGTAAAAGTGATGAGAAAACCTTCAGAAAACAGCAATGACTATTTCACTGTCAAGATAGAAGCTCGGTGAAATGCAGTTCTGTACAAGTCTGACCTCAGCCCCCTTCCAGTCCATATTCTCATTACGAACATGGGGATATTGAGCTTTTTAATTCTGCAAGCATGTCAAAAGGCAAGAAGAGCATACAGTTCTCTGGAGGACAAGTTTAAAATAAGGACAGGGTGTAAAGACACAACAAACAATCCAGGCCCACAGTCCAGATATCTGTGTTCTGTTCTTCTCTGTGTCCATCGCTGCCCTACAGCAAACGCTTTCTCCTCGTTCCCATGGTTGCTGCCCACTACTGATCAGTCTTGCCGGCTTACACTGAAAAGTTCTGTTAACTGAGGATATTCAATACTCTGCTCAGTGCACAGCGCAATCCTTGTGTCACTTGAATATTTTGCAATTGCTGGAACTATGTGCACAGCGAACTTTATTTCTATAGCACTTACTTCTTGCCAGAATTCAGCATCTTAACCCAAACACGTTGACTCTCCCTGCAGCAGGTTTTTCCCAAAAAAACCCTGCCACTCAAAACGTTACATTCCTTACACCTGAGACAGGGGGAGTATAAATTGACCTGGAAACCAAGTTAAACAAGGGAACTTTATTGGACTCCCACAGACCTGGGGCAGAAATGCAAGGAGTGTTTCTGTGAGTAAGAGGGCAAATTCCTGAGCAGATGCTTCTTTCTCATGGGTTATTCCAGCTGTGCCTGTCAAAGGATTTTTTCCACAGAATTCCCTACAGCTGTATCAGCAGCTGAACAAAAGCAAAGTGAACAAGAAAGGAGTAAAATCCTACTTTTCAGAGGTTTAAATTCCTTAGCCTGGGACAAGAAATTGAAATTAACTATGGAAAAGCATTTTCTTCCATGGAAGGTGTCAGAATCAACCTTTGAGCCTTCAAACTGGGGGCCTTGTCTGCAGAAAAAAGGTGGGTGTTTGCAGGCAAGGCAGTCAAGCAAAGCAGTAAAGACTGAAACTCAGAGGCCTAAAGAATGGAAAACTGAATCTTTCAAGGCTGTAAGGAATAATCATCAGAAAATAATTTGTCTTTATAGTTCACTCTCCCAGCGTTTCACTAGAGTGCCCTTTCAATTCACACCTTACCAGAAATGTAGTTTCTCTATGCATAAAAGGAAAGAGACATTCTCCTGATTTTTAAATTACAGAAATCACACATTTCTTACCAAATGCGGGTCTGCTTGACCTATAAACAAAATGGTAGAGAAAAATCGTGCTAACTCTGTTTCCATTGCACATTCAGAGCCAGTAGAAAATTGCAAAACAAAAAGTCAAGTTACCAACATATGACCTTGCTTTTTAGTAAAAGGTATTATCTTTGATCATTGAAGATTTATAGAGGAAAACCAAATCATTCTGGTTTTAAATGAACTTTTCATTCTTTATCTTTCCTCTGAAGCGTTGCAAATTTATTTGCAGAGAGTACTCAGAATTCAGTCCCCGTTAAACAAACCATCTCCCCCCCAATTCTCTCAAACACACTTTGCTTAGCAAATTATTTAAGAAAAGAGAGCACATTTGAGAAGTTTTTACATCCCATAAAAAGAACATCAAATATATGTTATTAACAGGTTCACTGAACTGGGATTCAGGAGGAGCCTCAATACGCAGAGCACCGATCTCAGCAGGGCACTCTCCGAGGGACCTCTCTCACTCTCTTTGCTACTTAAGAAAATTAGTTGCTCAAAGGTCTTTTCAGAGTGTAGGTATTGAAAGCTACTTTCTGGCAATACTTTTAACATAGCATTTTGCTGCTAGTAGTGGTATGTAACATGTATGTTATGTGGCTGGGGATAAATCTGCCTTTTCCCCTCCTTTCTGGGAGCTCTGCATCATATACATACTTGTGTTCATTTAGGAATGAGAAGAATATGCTTAAACTGAGTAAGAGTAGAGATGGATATGAAGAATTTTCTCCCTCTTAATCTGTTCCTGTGTGCTCATGCTCTCTGATATAAAATAAAATTTAAAAAAAAATCATCCCTTATTGCTATGTGCCAGTCAAGTTTTGATGGTTTGTGGTGTTGATTGTAAACATGCTGCTGTTTTCATAAGAGCTTAGGAGATGTACACACTTACTGAAATTAAATGCTTGTTAGAGTGTCTGGCACTGTTACCAGCCTTAGAACAGCATGATACTGAATATTTCAAGCTAAACTCCTACTGGTAGTGCATGAAACTCATATTGTACCTGCTGACATTAGACAAATTTAAGAAAATAAAGTGAAACCAGGTGCAGGCATCTTCTCCTGTAGAGGTGAGATTGGAGATGCTTGACCCAATCACAGAGGATAAGTAAATTTTGCCTTCTTAGAAAGCCTTCACCTTGCATGCAATCCCCCGTCCCATTAAAGTATCACCTGTAAATGAAAAACATATCTACTCGACTGGTTAAGGAAAAAGGCAGATAAAACAGCATGCTGGCTGAACTCTTTTTCAGCACCAGTTGTTATCATCTATTACACACGTCTTATGCATTGCCTTCTACAGTAGAGCGAGTGGCAGTTCCTGGTGGCACATCTGTTCTTCCACTGGGAGGTGCCTGCACCACCTTGCTGCTGCTCTCCTCTTTGCCCAGGAATGCTCTCCCTGGGGCAGTGATGCATGGACTAGTCATTCTAGTGCAGAAGGGTGTGAGAGAGTATCTCCCGACCTCCTGGGCTTTTATATTCATCTAGCCAAAAGCAACTCCTGTGATCTGAAACAGTCTTATCTTCTTTCCTGGGTGCTGTTTTCCCAGAGGAGTTGGTGAAAACACCCTTTTATTTTTTTTTTTTAATTTAATTAGAGCTGAGCTGAGCAGAGCATGGGGAAAGAAATTAATTCTAAACTCAGAATATTCTGCTTGAAAATAGATGGTCAAACTCTTCCTCAGGTTGGATTCTTTTCCACTTTGATAATTTTTAGACATAGACATTTTGGTTCATATAAAAGAAAGCATTGCCTGATCCAGAGTCATTGTGTTTCCAGCAGAGAGCATTATCATAATGCTTCAGGGAAGATGCAAAACCTTCTAATAGAAGCTGCTTGACTTCAGGTTGAGTTTTGCTCTGGGTCATATCAGATCTTCCTGTGGGGTACTGTGACCTTTTCTCTGGTTCTGATGATCACATTTTTACGACACCTCGCTTCTCATACATTCCCGTCGGGTGGCAGATGATACATTGACATTGTCCTCTGAACAGTCGGGTTCTGCGTGGTGGCACCTGACTTCCTAGGTTGGATTCAGTCCCTTTTGATCATGGCAGCAGCTGGTTAGTGCAGCAGCCCTCCGGAGGAAATCCCACTGTCCTTGCAGCCATCTGCACTACTGGGCAAGTAAACGAGTCATGGCAATAAACTATTAACGCTTTATAGCGTGGTGAAACAGAGAGGTGTGCACAAGAACGGTGTTGCTAGTAACCAGCTGTAACCAGAAGCATTTTGATAGTTAAGCTGCTGATCATTTTAGGAGTATGATGACTGTTTTTTCCCTGTGAATAAACCACTTCTTCTTGTTGCTGTTAATTAAAATTGCTAAAGACATAGGAGTCAGGGACATAAAGCAAGATTAAAGAAACACAAATAGTGTAATAAAGGACTCTTAGTGCGATAGCTGATTATAGCAAAAAAAAGGATGCTTCTGGAGTCCAAATGAGTATAATTTCTGCATGATCAAGTTCTGTAACTGGTCACGTAAACTGCTGAAATTGCTCCTCTTCCCTCTGGAGGTCGGATCTTTCAAAGCAGTTTGTGGCGTAACTTTTTCCATGTTCTGTGTAATAGATACTGTGTAATAAAACGTCCGTGTTATTTGGAGTTGAAATCAACGTTAGTTTCAGTTCTCACGTCTGCTTTCATTCCTTTAAAAACAAACAAACAAGCAAACAAACAAACAAAACCCCAAACTGTTTCTGGCTAATTTTTAAGAAAAACAAACCCAAGCTAGTATACTTCAGAATCTATTCTGACACACTTACAACAAATGCTCCTACAATCCTTGTCTAATTCATAATATGGCTTGTTAAGCTAATGACTGTCTTTCTTTGCAAGGCAAACATACCATTTCCTTTGGACTACAGGTGGACTTGGGGAGGTGTTATCTTAAACTAATCATCATATTTTCCAGTACCGTAGCATGAACTGTGATTATTTTAATTGCTCTACCTTTAGTGATTTCTTACAAGACTCATTCAGTGTATTTGAAGGCTAGTTGATCTGGACATAAGTAAACATAGCTATTCCTAACACAGAATCTTATAATGTCATCGATATTCCACCAAGCCAAGGAAAGAGTTTAATGCCTTTGGTTGACATGTATTCACAATAATGCACTGATATGCATTGTAAATGGCAAGGCATATTTGAGTCATCTCATAGGCCAAATGACAATGTCAGTCAGACTGGGATGCTTAGGCAAATGTGTCTGTCACTCAAGCCATGGCTCATTAAACTCTGAGGGGAATTGTTAGCCTCTGTCCTGCAATTTGACCATAGCTCAGGTCTATTGGCAACAGAACAACAATATTAAGAAGGCACCGATCCTGCAAGGGATGAAATGTGTGCTTTATTTCATGCAGTGTGTGGTGATGCCATTGAATTAATTTAGCCTTTCGGTGCATGAATCTAGAGATGCTTGCTTTCAGGACTTAAAGATTACTTGTGTGTTAGCTTTTGAGGTCTGGGAGGCAGGTTGTCTCCTGTTCAGCAACCTGACCTGTGAAAGGGGACCTTCACCAGCATCTGTAAGACAAATACTAGTATCGCTGGACTGATACTGCTACGCAAAAGGCTGTTTGCTGAACTGCTCAAGAAATGAAGATAAATGTCATCCTGCTCTTTAATGAAGAACTCTCAGTGGGGAAGGTTTCTCCAAAAGCACAGCTGTAGTCGTGAGCTACCGGCTTCCATTTCTGCAAGGGCTCGTCCTTGGCATGCTGGAGCCTCAGCTTCTGCATTTGCTGAGGATGGAGAGGAATCACGCCTGGAACCAAGACTACAGAACTAGCTTCACTAAATTCACTGCCTAATCTCTTTGCTATCTGAGATACAGCCCCACAGGTCATTAGCAAGTCAAATGTCCCCTGAAAGCTCTTCTCTGAGCAGAAGATTCAGTGAAAAGGAAACCTGAAGAATATTCTTGGGGCTGGAGGCTTAAAAGTCCTGTCAGTACAAGGGAGTATCAGATAGGCTCCACTGGCAGAGACAGTCTCATGGCACGGCTGTTACTAACCGAAACTGGTCACAGAGGTGCCAGTTTTGTCGTACCACCCTCATGTACAGCACGTATGAGGAAGAATTTTAGAAAACAACCCATAAAAATAAAAAGGTTAAAACAAGTGAAATAAAATGCCAATGGAAAGTACTATTAACCACTAAACCAACCAACAAACAAACAAACAAAAAAGGATGTAATTTAAATGTTTGAGATTGCTTTTATATGAAATCCCTTCAGTATGTGTATTGATTCCCCTGGGAGAAAGGCAAGCGTGTATCTTCCATGATTTTCCCCCTGCTCTCCCAGCACAACATCAGATTGTCACAGGAGCAATTTACACATTTAAGCACATGTACTGAAATAAATCTGACATTTTCGTTATTCCAAGGAAAATCGAAAGCCCATAAACAAGCAGAATAGTGCTTGCATGAGGATCCAGAGAGTTTTCAAGTGTCTGAAGAAGTGAAAGAGAAGTGCCATGGAAAGCATTTATAAACAAAGACATTTGCATAGTCATAAATTGCAGGTATCTGTTTTACAGGGTGCTTGCTTACCTGCTGTACAGTCCCACAAATAGGGTTGCATTTCTTTGTGACATTAATTTTAGCTCATCTTGCACAGAGCCTAATTTAACTTTGAATGAATCGCACGCAATTGTACACACAGACTAACAATTTTTAAATCTCAATTCTCTCCTCCCTCTTCTTCTTCTTCTTCTTCTTCTTCTTCTTCTTCTTCTTCTTCTTCTTCTTCTTCTACTTCTTCTTCTTCTACTTCTTCTCCTCATCTTAGCCCACCCACTTGTATGCCCCATCCTTGTGAACTATATCCTGTGTAATGTGTAATACATTTAAACACTTCTTTACCCACTGTAGATACTTTTAATTATTGGGGAAATAATCTTAACTAGAAAAGAAATGTATACTTTAATAGTGCCTACCATTATGTCTTGGGTACATCCTAAAAAAGAGTGCCATTGGATTCAGAAGTGTTTCTTAACCACTGTAATTTTTTTGTCTCTTTCATTGCTTTTGTTGCTATTTTTAATATCTTTTTGGATGCTGCTCTCTGGCCCTTCATTACACAGAAATAAAATGTGCACTTCACCATAGCATATGCTCTATACAGTTCCTTGTACCTGAAGAACATGTCCTAGACATGTTATTGACATTTGTCCTTCTGCTGAGGAACAATTTTCTGAATACAAGCTCTGCCTATCAAGCAGAAGAGGGAGGAAAAGACTCCCTCTTGCCTTTTAAGTTTGAGAGCTACTCCAAAACCATCCTGCACTTTCAATTCAAGTGTAACAGGGTAGTGCAGAGGAAAACAGCCAATTCCTGGGGAGCAGGACAAGCTGAAATTCAAGCATGTGGGAACACGGATTGGCTTTGAATGAAAAGCTGAAGGCTGAAAAAATAACTCCTCCAGCTATGTTCAACGTCTTCTCCAACAGCAAACCCCGAGGCCTGACTGGGCTCCACATCTAGTTACGCTGGTGGTCAGGAATGTATATCCCTGGGCAATGGGATGGTCCGAGACCTCTGACAGACAGCATGCAAACAGGCATCTGGTCCTTGAGATGGCAGAAGTTTCTGAAGATCTTGAAGGAATAAGTCAGAAAGACATCTTTAAGGGTAATATAGAAAGTCTTCTGAACACTATGCATTTGGATGTCAGTATATGAATTATAAATGATGCAACGATTAAGATGTGACCTTGGGATATTGAGGGTCTGAGGATTTTGTACTCTACCACGACTCTCTCATGTGAACCTTGAGCAAATCATTTGTTGTCTCAGATGCCACTCATCCGGAGATGAACCCTCTCTGTCTCATTAGTGCTCTTAGGATAAATGTATTCATTCCCTGAGATGCTCAGGTACATGAGAGAAGTATGTAACACGTGTAAATATCTCGCCGTTGTACGACTGAGTTACTGCTTTCATAGCTTAGCGTTATGCAAATGATGATCATGACAGGAAAAGCTGTTTTGTATTTTATCACCTTTTCACATGGAGTACAATAGACAAGAACATACAAATCGAAAGAGGACCTCTCTGACTCTAGCTTTTGTACAACATACTGCAGTTTTGTACCTGCAAAAGCTTACCATGTATGGTTAAGAAAAGCCTGGGGCAAGTTTCACAATGTGAACTCTGTTTCATGTCTTCATCAAAGAACATTACAGCAGGAAAATGAATCAGAAATGTCACAAGGAGATGTTACAGGCAATTAAATAGAAGGTTTTCTTGTTTGCATCCTGGTACAGATGACATGAAATTAGAACAGAAGAGATTTCTCAAGCTTTCTAACTTGATGCATGCCTTGCAGTAAAGTTTTGGTGATGAAAAAGCAAACACGAGATGGTGTGAGTGGTGTGAAGCAGCACAGGATGTGTGTGCTTAAATCGATCTGTCCACACAGGAATAAGAGGAATAATTTTAATCTTAACTTTTATACTGTAGTTTGCACTGTCTCTCTTGGCTCTTTCACACGACTCAGGCTCCCACTTTTCTTGTCGTGAGTGACATAAATCACCTGGGAGGGATTTTTTGTGGAATGATATAGCAATTTAGTCATTGGTCTCTTGATCCCAAATTAACCAAGGATCAGCATAATTCTGGCAAATTTTGGATTTTGTGTACTAAGGTTAGTATGCCTTGGGCTGGTCCTGGACAGTTGCATCCCAAGGGTCTAGAGCACAAGTCTTGTGAGGAGTGGCTGAGGGAACTGGGGTTGTTTAGCCTGGAGAAAAGGAGGCTGAGGGGAGACCTTCCCATGCTCTATGACTACCTGAAAGAAGGCTGTAGCCAGGCGGGAGTTGGTCTCTTCTCCCAAGTAACAGGTGATAGGACAAGAGGAAATGGCCTCAAGTTGTGCCAGGGGAGGTTTAGATTGGATATTAGGAAAAAATTCTTCACCGAAAGGGTTGTCAAGCACTGGACCAGGTGGCCCAGGGAAGTGGCTGAGTCACCATCCCTGGAGGTATTTAAAAGACACGTAGATGTGGTGCTTAGGGACATGGTTTAGTGGTTGGACTCGGCAGTGCTAGGTTGACAATTGGACCTGATGATCTTAAAGGTCTTTTCCAACCAAAACGATTCTATGATTCTATGAAAAACACAACTTCTCTATTTATAGAATATTCTAAGCACATGTTATCAAGCTGAAATGATGAGGAGATAGTGGTATTGCATTTCAGCTCATCGCTTCTGCCTTTTCTTCAAGGTCTCTCCAGTAAGGTTAAGCCACAAATGGAAAGAATTCCAATTATGTCTTCTCGCCTATTCTGTTATAAGAGATGGCAAACTCATGAAACAAATGGTGGCAAAATACTTGTGCATGAAAAAACAGAGCCTCGCTGAAGGAACATGCTGGTAAAGTAATCTTTCTTATGACAAAACCAGTGTTTTGAGAGAAGAAGAGGGAAACATTGGAACATTTCTGATTTTAGAAAAAGCACATTGGAAAAAACCTTTCATTCTGGATTCTAACAGTTATTATAATGGCAAAATATCAATCTTAAACAAAACTCAAATTCATTGGCCTCTCTGTTTTGTTTGAAATGTCTATTTCTGCAGACGCTCTTTTGTAAAATAGTGTTATAATTTGGGCATGGGACTTGTACCAGTCTAGTCTGAGGTGAGAAGTCAAATCAAAGGAGAATTTTTTCCTTTCCTCCCCTCTCCTTGGCCCCCCACTAGTAGTGAAGAGGCTTCACTGCTTTGGGAGAGTTTTATTAAATATTGGCTGCAACATGGCTACGGTTGGAGCTGTCCTTGTTCCTTCCTTTACATATGGTACAACTATGTTACCCACTTTGCATTCTTCCGTGGATGGCAAGGACTTAAGGGGTCTTGTAGTCTCCGTCGAGATCAAGATTAACATTAAGAAGCCACTTTCCTCTCTGGGTGTTTGAAGTACTAACTAGCTTGTCAGTCATGTTGTTATGCCTTAATGTCTAGGCTTAAACTCTTAAAAATCAGAGAGTTACTTTTCGTATGCCATAACTCGATGCCTTGTTTTCCCATGCTGCATTCTGTACGCATTACAGAGCTCAGAGAGCAGAGCATTAGGGGATAATTGCAGAGAATTTGATGTAGCTTTGCAAGCTGTGTTTTCAGCTCTGGCATTTGAATGACTGGCAAACAAGGAAGCACTTTTCCCGCAGTTATTTTCCCTGGGACTGTATCGGACATCCTTCAGCGTGAGTGACAAAGAGACTTCCCTACAAAAGGGCACGTAATGCCAGCAATGGCATTCGTAACCATGCTCAGGGAATCATTCTGTGCATTTGCATTTGCAGTATGAACTTAATTATGCGTAGCCAAGGTCTTGAAATCTAGCGCCCTAAGCATGTCGTATGGTACGTATAGTCTCTGCTGCCTGAGAGGGAAACGTTCCCTTTCAGGAACTTTATTGGCCACACTGGTGAGTTTCAGTATCAGTAAGAGAAATACTGATACAAAAGATCTGAGTTTGTTGGCTGGGGGCTGCTTGACCTAGGGAAAACTGTCGCTTGCATTGTGCAGGAAACCAGAGGGATACCTGAAATTAATGGAGGCAAATATGAAACAAAGATAATAACTGCAATGTGGCCAATATCCAATGAACAGTACTGTGAGCAAGCTTTTCAAAATCATCTGTGGAAGCACTAAGTAAGCTCAGAGAGTTACACTTAGTTTTACCTAGTGAGTTTTACTACCAGACGTATTTTTTTGTGAAATGAAAGTGCTGCTTTCCTTTCGCCCCCATGCATTGGGACTGAAAGGGAAGATACTCTATCTTCACAGAGAGGAACTGATTGCATTTTTGTAACTCATGATGTCCCTAATATATTTGACTGTTTGGGGATTTCAGATACTTAAATGCAATGACAAGTTACTACTGTGGTTATTAGAAATTCAAATTATTCAAGATATCCCCAGGGCAAAGATTAGTGGAATGACATACAGTCCTAGTTTCAGCTGAGGTAGGGTTAATTTTCTTTCTCCTAGCTAGTATAGTGCTGTGGTTTGGATTTAGAATGAGAATAATGTTGATAACGCACTGATGTTTTAGTTGTTGCTAGGTGGTTGTAGTGTCTACACTAAGTTCAGGAGTTTTCAGCATCTCATGCCCTGCCAGGTGCACAAGAAGCTGGGAGAGCACACAGCTCACCCAGAATGGCCAAAGGGATATTCCACATCATATGACAACATGCTCCATATACAACTTGAGAAGGTAGCCCTGAGGTAGATTCACTGCTCAGAAACACACTGGGCATCAGGGGAGTTTTTTCCACATGTGGTGAGCAATTGCATTGTGCATCGCTTGTTATAGATATTAGTACTGGTATTGGTATTGGTATTGGTATTAGTATCAGTATCAGTATCAGTACATATCAGTATCAGTATCAACATCAATATTTTCTTCCTTTGTTATCCTATTAAACTGTCTTTATCTCAACTCAAAAGCTTTTTTTTTTTCTATTATCCTCCCAATCCCCTTGTGGCAAGGAGGAGTGAGCAAGGGGCTACATGATGCTTAATTAATGGCTGGGATTAAACTACTACATATTACAAATAGTCTATGCAAATTTGGGTAATGAAAATTAGATGGAAAAAAACCTGAAGAGAGTTTTGATACTGTCAAAGGTTTGCGTTTCAGATTTTCTTCTGATTGGAAATTCTATGTTCTATTTTTGGAGGTATCAGGGTCAACTGAGTCAACTGCTGTTCACACAAAAAGACTGATTATTTACAATTTGTAAGGACTGGGAAAACGATCTTACACAATGATCGTGGTGTATGCAAAGGTCTTTGGAGCATCGCAGTGCACATGAGCATTTCCACAAGTAGTGGATTATGTAAGCAACTGAAAAGCTTCATACGGGTGCAGATCTGCTGCACACCATATAATTGCTAATTCTTTTGTCCTTGATGACATCATTTAAAAACAAAACTTTTGGATACTGTAATGTATGCTCCAGATCTGTTGAAAAATAAAAATATTCTGAGTAAAGGGCATGAAATGGCTTGTTATTCAAAACAAGGACCTTCTTCTTCCTGATCAGTACATGTATTCCTTTTATTTTTTCTTGTTTGTTTTGTTTTTCTTTTAAAAACACTTGACCACATTCAATTGTATCAAAACATAGGGAAGATACCCGTTTCTTAATTTTTTTCCTTTCTATTTAATCAAATTGTCACTAATAATATACTAACTGTAGAATTCCAGAAAAACACTTGAGAGTATGTTTTAATTATTGTCAAGTGCATGCTTTTACAAGACACATTAAAAGGAATTCACAAGATTTCCCTGGACTCTTCTGAAAAAATACACTATCATGCTTTCCAATAAGTCATAGGCAACACAGGGATATCATCACCAAGTAGCTTCAGTGATAGCTAAAATATGTAAAATATTTATGAATTTGAGTTAAAATTAGAAGTTATTTTTTACCCACAGCTGAAAATAATTTTTGGAACCGAAAACTGAAAAATTATTTTTCAATATTTTGAAAGCAAAACATATTTTATGTAAAAAGAATATTCAGGAAAGAAACCTTGAGTGCATCAAAATGAAAAGTAACTGTTACCTCTGCTCTCTTAAAGATAATATTCTAGACAGTTTATGCTTCTTTAAAAAGGCTATAAAGTTGTGTTTATTTTGCTTCATAAAGTCTTAAATTTTAAACTAGAGACTTATCAGAACTACCTGTTTCTGAGTAGGTTTGGCTGATCTATAATTGCAGCATTGGTTGGAAAATAGGTTGTAGTATCTGATGCTGTCTGATTAAATGTTAAGTTTACATATATCAACACATTAAGTCTTAAATGAAATTTTTTAGTCACACTATAATGAACCTGGTGATTATTCCCCTCAGTCTATTATGCGTTCCAATTAAAAAAAAAAAAAAAAGCAGTGTTTGGAGTAAAATACTTCAGTATGGCAAACTTGAAAGTCTTTAGATGATCCATGCTTGTGTATAAGCATGTGTGCTTGAATTTTTTGTTTGCTTCTTTTTGGGAGGTTTTTAAGAAAAGAACTCATTAACAAATTCTGGACTTCATAACAAAATGGAAATCATGCTTTGTAAATGTTCATGGCTTAGTTCTAATTCTGCTATTTAACTTAGTGTTTGAGCTGATAACAGAGCGAAGTCAGTGGAAGTCGCACCACATCGATGACAAATTGGGTGTATTGCTGACGGATTTGTCCCTGTCAAAGGTGACTGAAGGCAGTCATGCAGGTTGCTGCAGATTGGTACAGAAGAATCACTAAATGTCCAAATGAACGCAGCATTGCCAGCGCCTCTGACTTTTTTCACCGTAATTCTTAAGGAATTTGGGAGATTGCAGTTTATAACATTCTGGATTTGTACACTTTCAGAATTTGTTTGAGACAGAATTACTCTTTTTGCATCTACAAAAGCTAGGAGGAAATAAAAAAGTTTGAATGCTGGAAAAGGACAAAATTACATACATTGCATGGTATTTCACTGGAAATCCTGATTTTGGCAGAGGCAATGTGAGTTATTGAGTGACTCAAAGCCTGTGGAGTAGGTTTTCTATGGAATTAAGTTGCCTGTAACACCTGTAACTACAGGGGACTGGTTTCAACAGCACAAACATTCATTTTTTGTCTTAGATTGCTACATGGGAAAACATAAATAAACTCTAAATTTCCTTTTCATTGTACACTCTATGACTAACGCAGAGAGTGCACTTAAGCATCATTTTTGAAGCACCGTGAAATCAAAAACTCACTGACTCTTTGTTTCCAAAAGGAAAAGTCCATCTGTCCATTACCCAGGACATCTCTTTGAAAGGCAGCTATCATCAGACAAGCAGGTTTGTGAATGCTGTAATCAGCTCCAGGAACAAATCGTAGCTTTCTTATGTTTTATGGCTTTCCAAACCTCCTCTGTCTTTTTTTTTTTTTTGGTTTGTTTCAGTTTGGAGGTTTCTAACAGAAAAAGATAAAGTTTTGTTGCTGTTGTTGATGTTTTTAGAAAACAGAATATCAGTCAGCAACCTGTATGGCAGATGCTGTAAGTAAAAGGCACGATTCTGATCCAAGACAGATAAACTCTGAAGTGAGCTGTTCAATTGTGCTAGGATATTCTCCAAAGTGTTGCTCAAAATGGCTGGGATAAATCACATACATGAGACCTGACAGCTGTAAGAAAACATGGGCACAGTCCTTCATCAATCTCAAATGGCAAGTAGGAACACGGAATGGAAATTATGGAAGCGGTAGGAAACCACTTAAAAACTGCCTACAGCTACACAGGAAAGCATGCATACAAAACAAAACGTGCTAGCAAGGACTAACAAATGACCCTTCAAAAAAGAGGAAAGAAAGAATCTGTCTCCATAAGATTATCATAGATGTCAGGTGGTTTGGGTTTCTCCGTTAAGATAGTCCATTAATATACCTTAATATACACCGGACCTGTTTCCATGCTCCACTCCCGGATCCCCACCCTTTGTGGAGCAGCCAAACCTTGCTGGTCACTGACAGGAGCTGTGTGGCAGCTGTGCTTAACAAGCCCCAATTTCTGCAAGTAGAGTGAAAGTCATTTACTTCTTTCAAACTGTTCAGGTATCCACTTTTCTAGGTGACCATCCCAGAGAGGGTCATGTTGGAAGCGTAGAAATGGAGGTAGAAAACGCGTGTGCTGGTTTGGGCTGGAATAGAGTTACTTTTCTCCATAGTAGCTAGTATGGGGCCGTGTTTTGGATCTGTGCTGGATACAGTGTTGGTAACACCGGGATGTTTCCGTTCCTGCTGAGCAGTGCTCACACAGAGCCAAGGCCTTTTCTGCTCCTCACACCACCCCACCAGCGAGTGGGCTGGGGGGTGCACAAGGAGTTGGGAGGGGACACAGCCGGGACAGCTGACCCCAGTGACCACAGGGATATTCCACACCATGTGATGTCATGCTCAGCATATAAAGCTGTGGGAAGAAGAAGGAAGGGGGGAATATGTGATGGTGTTTGTCTTCCCAAGTCACCATTACACATGCTGGAGCCCTGCTTTCCTGGAGATGGCTGAACACCTGCCTGCCCATGGGACGTGGTGAATGAATTCCTTGTTTTTCTTTGCTTGTGTGTGCAGCTTTTGCTTTACCTATTAAACTGTCTTTGTCTCAGCCCAGGAGTTTTCTCACTTTTACCCTTCCAGTTCTCTCCCCCATCCCACCATGGTGGAGTGAGCGAGTGGCTGAGCTGCTGGCTGGGGTTAAACCATGACAACGTGGTTTGTGAGGGCAGTCATCCAGACTCTGGAGTTTTCTGTCCTTCTGTGTGACAAGACCTGCTGTGGAACTTCAGTGAACTTGGAGAAACCATGGCATCCATGGATGTTTCTTCCTACTTTGCAAAAGTATCTGAAGATTATTATGATGAAATAAGCTGTGGACTTGGAAATAAAGTTTTTGCGAAAGTAAGGATGGGCTAATATAAGCTCTAATGATGGTTTGTGTCGATCTTACACAGCAGCATAGAAAAAGTCAAGTGGAGGATTGTGATTTTAGAGCTGAACTGTGGTCTGTCTTGGTTCTGTTTATATGTAATCTCTGACAATCAAAACCAGTTTGACTTTTGCCTAGCTTCTAAATAACACATGTCCATTACTTTTTCTGCTCCCTTGGGCTTCTGGAGGGATTATGTGGTGCAGTCCTTGCCTGCATGACCTAAGAATCCTTTATCTGTACTCTGTGGACCTTTCGCTTCATGCAGACCTGGCTAAATATCAGTAAATAAACTACTCTTCAATTTATTGTCATTTGCAGAAGGTGAACTCACTTTGGGAATATGAATGCTAGGAAGATCTACCTCTGTAAACAGAAGTAGTCACACCATTTATGATGGAATTTCAAAGTATTAGGCACTATTCTGCCAACCCCAAATGGCCGAAGGTGAAATGTCATGCTGGATGTGGGCTGCAGTGTTATTTTTGTTTTATTTTGAATGAAGAGCTGCTTAGAGGCACCAATGAGAAGCGGTGAAGAGGGAAGTGTTTCTTCAGCTGGCTCTTCCCTTGAGTCTCAGCTGCTGAGGCCCCTGCTGAAGGTCCTTGTCTCCAACTGAGATTGCAGCCCTTTAAAAAGACTGATAAAGATTCAGGGCCACCCAGATTAAACAGACAGATTTTCCATGGCCGGTCTCCTGCAGAGGAATTCCAGACTTGCCTCTCACTTCACTACCAGACTCTGAGCTGCTGAAGAGTGAGGGCAGTCCTGATAAAACCCTGCAATTTGCTGACCAGACGGTGGCCAGAACGAGCAAGCGGTTATGCCTTTCCCTTGGGCAGGGTCCCTAGCCTCTTTCCACAACCCATGTGTGCATTTGCCCTCTAAATACTTAACACTAAAAGGAAGTCTTCAGACATGGCAGCTCTGTCTGTGCTCCTGAAGGACAGCAGCCCAGCCCGTTCCGTATTTGCACTGGGCAATGCATGGCCAGGGCACACGCACCAGACGAGAAACCCCAGCCTGTGCCATCCCCAGAGGACTCGTTTCAGCTTTAATGCTGGTGCTCACCTCTCCAGGTACCTGTCCTGTGCACGTGCAACAGCGGCACTTTGACAAGGGAGGGAGCTTTGCTGCCTGACAGGTTGTCCCGGTCCAGTGTCGGGGAGGTTTCGTTATGATCCAGGGACGAGATTAAGACACTAGATTGAGTCAAATTCGTACAACCTTTCAGCTTTTATTTTTGATGAACAGGGAGAAAAGAAC